>NC_079456.1:2007360-2177360 GCF_903798145.1 Danio aesculapii | reverse complement strand
ATGTTCTCCACTCCTCCATGACCATCGCAGTAGTTGTTCAGGATTCGGCCAGGCAGGGGCGGACTGGCCGTCTGGCAATTCTGGCAAATGCCAGAAGGGCCGGAGCAGTTTTAATATGTGGGCCGGTCAGGTTTTTTTTTTTTTTTTTTTTTTTAATATGTATTGTTTTTGCATGCTGGCAGCTTTTATCTCTTGCAAGATGTGAATATAATGCTGCTGTTGATGACAACAATAATAATAATAATAATAATAATAATAATAATAATAATAATAATAATAATAATAATGATTGATAATTATAATAATGATACATGTTAAGCATTTGGGCCAATCGGCGACGGCCGGCCGGTCTCGAGATGGGCCGACCCAATCAGAGGCTGTGGATTATGCTGATGTAATCAAAATCTGGCAAGATGGTCAAACAGTAAATGCAACACAACGCAAGCTAACGTTAATGTCAAAATATGGACCGTAAAAAAAGGAAAGGCGGTGCTGAAAAGGTCAGAGAGAGCAAGAAAAGGGCTCTAAAATCAGATGCTGCCAAATGCATAAAATTAACCGAAATATTCGCGAGAGGAGGTGTAAATGCATCGGAGGACAGTAGCGCGGTAGAGTAGGTAAGAAGGGAACAGAAAATAAAGCAGGTCACACATCGGATGCGCCGCAACACGGCGAGCACATGACAGTTGAGAGTATGGCACATCAGACGCGCATATTCACATGACAGCTGCCGACTTGTGTACCATAGAAACTTTTGTTTAGAAATTAGAATTCTGAAATGCATGGCGTTGCGCGGCGCGACGCTGTGCGTCGCCGAGCAGCGCTTCTGGTGTGTGACTGACCCCCTTAATTATACTAAAATATAAATAATAATTAATTTTAATGTCATTCACGCTACTTCTGACAGTTTTTGACAGTAACCTACACTGTGTTTAACAGTTAACTCAGCGTGGAACTCCCATACATTTTAAAATATCATTATAAGCAGATAACGTGGAATTTAGGGTATACACAGAATATATAGTACTGTAGGAATTTGTAGTCAACTCTAAATACATAGCTAGTCTTTAAAGTAAAACATTAAATACATGCATATGTCACAGTATGTAGGTGGAACATAGACTTCTTTTACAGGCAATATTGTAGTATATCTATGCAATAGTCAGACATTGGCTTGCTTATGTTCTTCCTTTCCTGACTCCTGTGTTCATCTATTCAAACTAGAATGTTTCTGGACCCAGTGGCAGTGCAGATAGCCTGACTGCTGCAGCAGAGTCAAGTGTCATGGAGGTAGGAATACAGCCGTAAGAGAAACACACCCTGACACAAATGCTGACAGTTTCTTAATACTGTGTACAGAAAACTGATATAGAAACCACAAACCAGTTAAGGGTTGTCAGTGAAGGGCTAGTTCACCACAGATGTCTGGTCAGTCAGAGGCAACGAGCTGCAATCAATCCAGAATTCTTTATTCTTTTTCCACAAAGTTTCCAACAAGTACTGAGCATGCAAGTGCTAAACATCACTTCGGAGTATCTATGTAGGTTGGTGTGTGTGTGTGTGGTCCCGAAACAAATAAGAATAAACTGTCTGATTGCCAGAAACACTTCAAAATAAAAGCTCATGTAAGCCTTTTTAAGACTGTGGCTAATTAACGATAAATTAACCCCTATGATAGGAGTAGCCTGTGAATGTGTGTCACACACACACACAAATGGAGATGCAGCACTAGCAACACTTCAGCATACTTTATATCAAAAAAAGCTATATATCATGAAGGATTAAAAATGTACAAATCTGCTAGTACACACAAATATTTTTTTGTTATATATTGTATTGCCTTTTGTGCTACTGTTATTACTTAAGTGTAATAAAGTTTTTTACAGACGCTAGGACACATTTCTCTATATAGGACACTTTTGCAAAACTCTTGACACAGTGAGCACAACAGAAGTCTATGTGGGCTGAACTAGGGATCAATTCTCATTGTTTTGGCACAAAATGCATTTAATGATTACATCTCTCAAATTTCATCAATTCTTTTCTCACTCAGACACAACAACTGACAAAATTCTTTGGACATACAGGACATTTTGCACATGCTGCGTGCTGCGTGTCCATTTGTGTGTAAAGCTCTGTGTGTGTGTGTGTGTGTGTGTGTGTGCGTGAGACACATTCAAAGGTTACTTCTATCATATAATAGCAGACAAACATTTTTTTTATTAAGTTTTTACTGTATGTATACATTTTTTATAAAGAGGTTGTTTTTGTTCCAGTCACATACATTTAAATGTTTTAATATCTATTACATTTGGCACTGCGTATATTATTTCACCATCTGTACACTAATATAATGTGTGGATGTGCGTGTCCATGGGTGGGGCTGTGTCGGTGTGGTAATGTGGGCTGGTGTGGCTACAGTGCCAGGGCTGAATTTTTGTCCCAGTCCGCCCCTGCGGCCAGGTCCAGGATATGGAAACCTTGGGATCATCTCGTCGTTGGTCTTGGATCGAATCAGTGGCTCTGCATAGTCTGAGGGCCTCGGGAATAGTATCCCCAGGTGGAAATGGAGAATAAAGAAAATAATTAGCGTAGCTGATGTTCACAGTGTATATCAGCAAGATGCATAACCTGTGTGGAAGCCCCCTAAGTGGTGCACTAAGTGTATGCTTTACTGAACAGATAGGTCTTTAATCTAGTTTTGAATTGGGAGAGTGTGTCTGAGCCTCGGACGTTATCAGGAAGGCTATTACAGAGTTTAGGAGCTATAAATGAGAAGGCTCAACCTCCTTTACTCGGCTTTGCTATTCTAGGTACTACCAGAAGTCCTGAGTTTTGAGATCTTAAAGAGCGAGTTGGATTGTAGCGAGACAGAAGATTGGTTAGATAAGCAGGAGCTAGATTATTTAAAGCTTTATATGTAAGAAGCAATATTTTAAATTCAATACGAAACTTAACAGGCAGCCAGTGTAAGGAGGATAAGATTGGGGTGATGTGATCATATTTTCTAGACCTGGTAAGAACTCTGGCAGCTGCATTTTGTACTAATTGAAGTTTGTTAATAGAGGATGCTGGGCAGCCAGCAAACAGAGCATTACAGTAGTCCAGCCTAGAAGTCATAAAAGCATGGACTAGCTTTTCTGCATCTGAGATGGATAGCATACTTCGTAACTTAGCTATATTTCTCAGATGAAAGAAAGCAGTTTTTGTGACATGGGATATATGATTTTTAAAAGTTAAATTGCTGTCTAATATGACACCCAGATCTTTTATAGTAGAGCTAACGCTAACTTTGTATCCCTCTAATTGTAGGTCGAGTTGTGAGATCTGCTGTGTACAGGATTTAGGCCCAATAAGTAATAATTCTGTTTTGTCTGAGTTTAAAAACATGTGGAACTTACCTAGTGAATTCTGTCTCACCAATAAAGATAAAGAAGTGGCATATAAACATTAATTTATCCAGTGGAAGAAGGTGTTAAATTTTTAGAGACATGGAATCTGCGTGCACTTTCTTATGAATTAGAGGAGGAATCGATAAAACATCTGTTTTTTTGAATGCACATAAACAAAAATATGTTGAATCTTATACTTAAACTTACAAAATTAAAAATTCAGTATTCATGTAGACATTTTATGACGGTTAATAATAATAACAAAACTTTGGTGCAAAATTTGTTTATTAATTAATGATTATATTTTGGAAGTACCATGTGTAACAGGTATGAATATTATAATTCACTTTAGTTATAGAATTACACAAAATATGTATTTTACCTCGCATGTTTATTAAGTTTACCTGAGGTGTTTGTTAGTGTGTGCGTCTTCTCCTTTAAATTTCTAAGGGAGCTTGTTGTTTAATTTCCTGTTTTGCACCCGCCTATTCCCTTTCTGCACTGACTGCACATAGGAGAGGTGGGTGTCTGCTAAGCTCTAATTAATCCTAAATCATCTTTACTTTATAAATAACTTTTGAAGCTATTTTTCATGTTTAAATAATATTTCTACCTTTATTATTCATATATATTTCACTATTTTTGTGTTTTCACAAAAATTGAGAGTTTGATTTATTTCTGTCGAACTGAAACATGTGAATGCTAAATGCATTGCACTTTCCCTTTAACAGAAAAGCTGTAAGGGCGAAGACACACTGTAAAAGCTGTGCTTTTTGTTTATTATCAGTAGTGAGTAAAGAGCCGTCACAACTGCAGATATCCGTTTGGTTATTTCTCCATAAAACAAAGAAAACACATTGCAGAACCAGTTACACATGTACACAAATAAAAATGGTCCAATGATAAGCCTAATATGTATTTGTTTAAAATTGACTTCAAGCATTATATCGAAACCCTAAAAGACACAAGAAATAAAAAAGATATAAGGATGTATGCTAATTTTTTGTAGCTTCTATATTTCCTGTAATTTTCTTTACGTTTTCTACTGATTTGTTCCTTTGATGTGAAAAAAAATTAACCATTGTCTTAGAATACCTAGAATAGCAAAGTCGAGTAAAGGAGGTCGAGCCTTCTCATTTATAGCTCCTAAACTCTGGAATAGCCTTCCTGATAATGTCCGAGGCTCAGAAACACTCTCCCAATTCAAAACTAGATTAAAGACCTATCTGTTCAGTAAAGCATACACTTAGTGCACCACTTAGGGGGCTTCCACACAGGTTATGCATCTTGCTGATATACACTATGAACAGCAGCTACGCTAATTATTCTCTTTATTCTCCATTTCCATCTGGAGATACTCTTCCCGAGGCTCTCAGATTATGCAGAGTCACTGAGTCGATCCAACGAGATGATCCCATGGTTTCCATATCCTGGACCAGGCCGTATCCCGAGCAGCTACTGTGGTGGTCATGGAGGAGTGGAGAACATGAGACTGATTCCTGTAGCGCTCCAGAGACAGACGAGTCTTCGCTGAGGCCAGTTTCCAGCCTCCGCCACTGAGACTGCAGCTCTGCACAAGACGTTTGGCCAGCGGAGAAATTAAAATGGTCGTGCCCAACTCAAGTTTTTTTTTCTTCACTTTCGCCAATTGGTGAAGTTTTTTCCTCTCCGCTGTCGCCACTGGCTTGCATGGTTCGGGATCTGTAGAGCTGCACATCGTTGGATTTGCTCTTTAATATTTGGACTCTCAGTAGTGATTATTAAACCACACTGAACTGAGCTCAACTGAACTGAACTTAAACACTACAAACTGAACTACACTGTTCCTATTTACTGTGACCTTTTATGTGAAGCTGCTTTAACACAATCTACATTGTAAAAGCGCTATACAAATAAAGGTGAATTGAATTGAATTGTCTTCCTCATTTTTTGAATGCTACTGTTCTTGGCATGCAATAAAAAAAGGGATCATCACAAACTCGTCAAAGTAAAATAATTCGTCAAACCTAGAAAGAAACTTTAATTTGAGGTGAAATACTGTTTATTAAATACTTAAAACATTGTTTAAATTACACCAAAAAATTTGTATGTAGGACAGCGCAATAGTGCAGTGGGTAGCACTATCGCCTTAGAAAGAAGGCTGCTGGTTCGAGCCTCACCTGGGTCAGTTGGCATTACAGTGTGGAATTTGCTCCGGTTTCCCCCTAAAGTCTAAACACATGCGCTATAGGTGAATTGGATAAGCTATGATCAATAAGAGTGTATGGGTGTTTCCCAGTGATGGGTTGCAGCTGAAAAGGCATCCGTCACATAAAACATATGATGGATAAGTTGGAGGTTCATTGCGCTGTGGCGACCCCTCATCATTAGTGGTTAGCACTGCTGCCTCACAGCAAGAAAGCCACTGGTTTGAGCCTCAACTGGGTCAGTTGGCATTACTGTGTGGAGTTTGCATGTTCTCCCTCTCTCTGACATGCGCTCCAGGTGAATTTGGTAAGCTAAATTGTCCGAAGTGTATGTGTGAGAATGCAAGTGTATGGGTGTTCAGCTGGAAGGCCATCCACTGCATAAAACATGTGCTGGATAAGTTGACGGTTCATTCCGCTGTGGCAACCCCTGATTAATAAAGGGACTAAGCCACAAAGAAAATGAATGAATGATTGTAATTCATTAATGCACAAATTAAACTATCAAATCTGATGTTTATGAACACAGAGGACAGTTCTCAGGAATATACATTTTATTGATGAGTAAACTATGAACAAATTGAAGTTTATATTTTGGGTTCTGTATATTATTATTAATAATAATAAAAACATTTCTAAGAATTTTTCATATTGTACAAATGTAATTTCTACCCCTATAAAAACACAAATAAATATACCGACAACCATTATGAGAGAAAGGATGAATGTGCGCACCATAATTATTATCCCATCCTAAAGTGTATGAAAGATTGTTAATTTTGTAGTCCAACATATCCAACTAGTTGTGTACAGTGGTCCCTCGTTATTCGTGGGAGTTTCGTTCTAATTAACCGCAATAGGCAAAATCCGTGAAGTAGTCAGTTGATTTTTTACAGTGATTATAGATGTTTTAAGGCTGAACACTTTTCTCAGACACACATTAACATTTACACATTTTTCTCTCGTTTAAACACTCTCAAAGTTCAAACCTTCATAGTAAAATAAGTCCAGTATTATAGAATGAAACCAAATATCAAAACCTGTTGAGGCGCAAACATTCATCGACGTCAGCAATAGGTTTATAAAGCTTTTTAGCTTGTGTGCGGATAATGTTGGTATCTGGCGTAATGTTCTTTATCTTGCAGTCACTGATATACAAAGCTAAAGCAGACTTCATCACCAGACGCGCACATCACAGGTCAGACTACAGAGATTGCAGCAAAGAAAAAAACAGCACTGAAAACATGTAACTGGTGTAATATAAACGCAATTTACTGTTGACGATTAACAGAACACTTCAGTTATTGTAAGTTTGTAAATCAAATTTAAACTCCCCCTCCACACAAAAATGGAACTGTCCAACTCCGCACTTTGCACTGATGAGCGCTGTTTTTGACTGGAGTTGGCAGCAGCTCTGAAAACGAAACCAAAAGTGCTGGCCAACAGACTATTCTGATTTGCTGGTTAAGGACATAAGTAATATGGCAAATGAGTATTATGAGAGAGGTATAATCATATATTAATCTGGTGTAACTTCTATTCAGCATTAAATGAAATTGGTAGTTTTTATCTTTGCAAAAGGGTTGGATATTTAAAAATGTCACTTATTAAATAAATTAATATTTTACCAAAGATCATAAATATAAGAAACTAGCTATTATACACTTAGTTTAAGAGTAGGCATGGAGGTCCACACTATTTGGGTCCACTCATTTTAAAATTTCTGGCTTTGCCCCTGGCTGCATATCGAAAGTGACATAACCACAGGACTAAACAACATCAAGGCTTATAATGCCGGGCCAAAAATGAGGATTTTGCTGCATAAGATAGGGCAGTGGATAGTATTTATATTGACTGTCATGCCAAAACATATTTTTGTTTGTTAGACAGAAGGCTACCATTAATCTATAATATACTAATATTTATTATTATTATTATATACACTACCGGTCAAAAGTTTGTGGTCAGTGGGATTTTAAATGTTGTAAAATAAGCTTCTCCTGCTCATCATAGCTGCTTTTTTCATCAAAAATACAGTACAAATTGTAAAATTGTGAAATGTTATTGCACAAAATAATTAACTATTTAAAAGTAGTTTCTAATTTAATTTAATCATTACAGTGATTTTAATGATGAACTTTCTGCTTGATTACTCCAGTTTTCAGAGTCACATGATCCTTCAGAAATCACTCTAATATTAATTATTATTGTTGATATCATTATTATTATTAATGGTAATAGTAATAAAAGTAACAAGGAGTAACAACTTCATTTGAAACTACATACAGTATAAGTAATAAATTCATATTTAAATAAATAAGTATTAAACAACTTAACAAATGACATCAAATGATACAAATGATAACAAATTAATAAATGCCGCCCTGATGAACAATAAATTTATTAAATAATCAAAAATAATTAAACTGACCCCAAACTTTTGACTGGTAGTGTAGATGAGTGTGTTAGTTTAATAAAATAATTTAATGTGCATGTTGAATATAATAGATGTTTGTTGCTAGCGGTGCTTTTGTTAAATCATTAATATCTTTTTAAATGCATTAAAGGGCAGCGCATATATTAGCCTTACCCTGGAGTTTGTTCACCCTCCGCCAATGCTGCACATTCACATTTATTTAAAATTAAGTTATTCAGATAAATATGAACAGTGTCTTGAGTAGTAGCTGGGCTCTGAAGACAGTCACCGATTTGCGGTGCCGGTGTGTGTACTCCGATATAAACCTACACTGTAAAAAATGCAGGGTTCCACACAATTTCTTCATGTTGTCCCAACACAAACTGATTAAGTTGACTTAACACTTTTAACAAATTAAAGTTGTCCCAATAAAAATTATAATAAATTAAGTGTCCCAATGAAATTTCAAGAATTGTGTTGTTTCAGCTGATTTTAAAGAAGTATTTTGAACAAGCAAAATATACCAACGCAGGCTCATTCTGAAAACGTAGTCCCGAGGACGTTTCTGGAGACTGCGAAATACATCCCGGGAGGTACGTGTTTTTGCAGTTTTTGGTTTTCGCGAACCCGCGAGAGGCCGCTGTGGCCGCCTTTTTGGCTTCTCGGACGTGTCCCGCGAGTGCCGTTCGTGCTCGCGCTGTTCTTCCGTGAACCCACCAGAGGCCGCTGTCAAACGAACGTCTGTCTGTCTGACTGGCTGAATGATCCTCCTTCCCTGAACCCAACCGATTTTACCGATCGACCCGCCCGCCCTAAACCCAACCAACGTTTTACAAAAGCCGTCCGGAAAATGAAAAGCCCTCGTCTGATTTTTTTTATAATCACGTTTTCGGATTTTACCACACTCTTACCCTGTTATGAACCTCTTCGCTTTATTTCTTGGATTCTGTTTTAGTCTTACCTGATTTCTGGAACCGCTCTTCCCCGGACTCGAACCCGGTCGTCGTCGTCATGGTCAGCTCCTCTCTGCGTCTCAAGTCCGCCAACGCACAGGACGAGCTTACCGGACAAACTGGTTGCGGCGGGAAAGCCCTCCACATGAAAGTAAGCGGTCAGCCCACGATCGCTAAAAGGAACGGCGTCACACCGCCCCGCAGCATTCGCTTAAATTAAATGTTAATTTGGCAAGCTGAACGCATTCTGTACTGTACAGGAGACATGGAGGAGATTAACTGACAATGGTCTACAGCCAATCAGGACGCAGAACACAATGCGCTGTAAAAAAAAACACGCCCAAACTGCACAAAAAAAAACTAATCTGTGAAACCGCGAAAGGTGAACTGCGTTATAGCGAGGGACCACTGTTTGTTAAATTAACGCCACACTGTGTTTTCATTAGATGGTATATTGTTGCATGTTTTAAATATAAGTGCTTGTGATTATTTTAGCAAGCCTTTTCGATACGGTGCAGTCACAGGTGGTCCGATAAGAAGTTCAGGGTGCTGATTTGACATGCAGGAGTTTGATACCGTGGTTTTGCCTCCTTTGGGAATTTCTTCTGTGCATCCCCAGGCTTCTTTTCAGCATTTTATTAGTGACTATCTGTGCCTGTCATCTGCCAAATCATTCAATGGAAGAAGGTGATGCTGCATCGTCCACATTATTTTATAGTCTTTGTTTACGCTTTGCCTGTGTGCATTGGAAGGCCGGTTTTCCTTTGCGGAACGAATATAATAAACAAATACTGCTACTCACGGTGTGGAAAGAAACATCCTCTTTGTAGCTCTCGTTTCAGTTTGCTTTCATACCTTCAGTGTGTTCACATGCAGCTTTATGGTCCATATGCAATCCAAGGCAAGGCGACAATAGCCGCGTTTCCACTATCGCGCCTAAAGCGAGCGAGCCAGGGCGAGCCAAGGCCAGTCGCGTTTCCACTATCACTTCCGGGGCGTAATCGGGCCAAAGCGGGGCTTCCTTGGGGCCAGCGTCCGGCCTTTTTCGGCCCGCCGAATACCTTGGGCCAAGGAGGGCCAACTGGGGCTTCGGGGTGGGGTTACGTACAAAGGCGGAGTTTTCCTGTCAGGTAAAGTGGAGACAAGATGCTTTCTTCCCTTACATTTGTTTTGCTGTCGTCGTTCTCGTCGCTCGGCTGCTCTTTTGCGCCTTGCAGCCAAAATCTGTGTTCGAAGTAAATGCCGCCGAACTCGAATGTCCTTATCCAGGGATCGCTGTCTGGCCTTACACCAACAGACCACAAACAGTAAAAAAGCAATCGCTTCGGTGTTCTCCATCTTCCAGCTCTCGTAGTGATGCCAGGTTGTGTTTGTGGTTATAATTTGAGTTTTTTGTTCCCGCTGAAGTGGGCGGGTTGTGTGACGGGTTGTGTGACGTTTGATTCGGGGGACGTTCTGGGGGCGGTGTTTGCGTGACGCGCTGCGAGCAACTAGCCCGACAGTGGAAACGCGACATGATTTCGGCCTCATTTCTCAACCTCCCGGGCTGTTGGCCCGGCCTGGCCCGATTAAAGCCCTGACTCGCACTGGCCCGATAGTGGAAATGCGGCTAACATTTGTCGCTAGTTGTTTGGCGCCGACTTGGACCTTCAGCTCTGAAGCACTCAAACAAGTTTTGCTGCATTACTCACACTATGATTTCTCTCCAGTGTGCATCATCATGTGTTTATAAAGAATTGCTAACTTCGTGAAGCTCTTCCCACATTCAGTACATGTGAACGGTTTCTCTCCGGTGTGAATCCTCTGGTGCTGTTTCAGGTCTCCAGCTCTAATAAAAGTCTTATTACATTCAACGCACACATACTCTCTCACTCCGATGTGGATCTTCTGATGTAGTCTTAAACTTGACGACTGTGAAAAACTCTTTCCACACACGGAGCATGGATAAGGCTTCTCTTTTGTATGAACTCTAATATGGATCCTCAGCTCTGAAGGCCGTGAAAAGGTTTTGCCGCACTGCTCACATTCGTGCGTTTTCTCTCCTGTGTGGATCTTCATGTGTCGTTTAAGGTGTGATAATCGCCTGAAGCTCTTCCCACACTCGATACATGTGTACGGTTTCTCTCCACTGTGAGTCCTCTCGTGGGTTTTCAAATATACCGACAAGCTGAAGCTCTTGTCGCAGTGTGAACACTTGTACGGTTTCTCTCCACTGTGGATCATCTCATGTTTTTTCAGATATTCTGCCTGACGGAATCTGCTGTCGCACTGTGAACACTTGTACGGTTTCTCTCCAGTGTGAATCGTCTGATGTCTTCTCAAACTCCGTTTGCATGCAAAATTCTTTCCACACAGAGAGCATAACAAAGGCTGCGTCTTTATACGGAGATCAAGGTAGACCTTCATGTCTTCACTCGGGTCTGAAAATTAAAAACAAAATGAAAGTTACATTTTAAGAGAGAAATGTGGAGGTTTAAGTGTTCCCCTATCATTTTTAAGAGGATGCCCAGCCCACGTTAACGCCACCCCTCTTGAAAAGCAAGTTATTTTTGTTTACTTTATATAGCAGGAGTTCACAAATGTTTGCTCTCTGTATGATGTGTGTGATAAAACCATAGACTGTAAAATATATGGACGTAGCATCCGTGACGTCACCCATAGGTTTCTGAAGAGCGCAAAAGAAGCTACTAGTAGGCGCGGCCAACCGTCGCCATTTTGTTCGCGCGTCATCGCACCCACGGCGGGATACCAAACAAGGGCAAAGAGGCGGAGAGTGAACGGAGTAACAGACACCTGCTGGCACTTTGCTTAGACCTGGCAGACAGACTTTACTTTGGGAGAAACGCTTAATACTCTATTACCTGCGACTCGTTTGTGTTCTGACCACATGTGCTTGGCTGTACACTATATCAATAAAGTGTTTAGACTTTTAAAAACACTGTAGTCATACACTGAGCCACTAAACATTGTTCTTATGACGTTTTTCTACAGGAGGAGAACGCGAATTACTTCCAAACACTTCAGATATAGTCTGTGTTAGTAAATGCAGGACTATTGATGAACTCCAGCATAACACTGTATGATAACGCTTCAGATGACTGTTCTAGAGCCTACAGCTAATCAATCTGGCACATTCTGGAGTGCTTTACGGGTCTAAAGAAAAATATTAATGATAAATGATCTTAAATAAAACAAATACATTTATAGAGATGGTGTATAAGTATATAACTTTACTCACATGGGTAACGGAGGCCACATGAATGGTTTGTGAGCACAATTAAGTGCACACAGCATCCCATATCATCTGATAATTGTAAGAAATAAGTCCAAAAGGCAGCTGACTGTGTAAAGCCACATAAAACTAAAGAAAATACGATGAACATGCCGAGATCAGTGGCTAATCTGCTGGATTCAGCTGAGGTGAAGTGACGGCGAGCAGCGAGACCTAGCTGTCACTCAATTGGCCACGCCCTTAATTATGCAAACATATTAAAACCTAATATAAAGGAAATGGATGAGTTATAAAAAATTCACCCCCTCACAGTTGTCATGGAGGGTAATAATAGCTATATGAACCAAAATCGTTCTTTGTACCAGGCTGGAAACACCTTTTTTTCTGTTGTAAAGTTGGCCATTCTAACAGAGGGCTCAATTGCGACTTGCTCTATTATGGAGCCAGGACTAGCGGAACTTTGATGAATTGCAGTTTCAGTTACTTCCGTATTGGCTTCCCGAGAGAGAGCGGGAGGTTGCCGCTTGGATAAAACCAACAGGTGCGTTCGACATGAAGCACAGCTGCAGCCGGCGATCAACAATCTAGTCATTATGACCAAATGATTTAACAAAAGATGATACTGCAGTAAAATGTTTGTAGTCTTTTAATAAGCATGATGTGTACAAGATAGAGAGGGTATGAAAGGTTAATTTTTTGTTTGGAAATTTGTGAGACGGAATTTGTCCAATAATAAACCCGAAACACACGTGGTTGTTGTCATGTGGTGAACTCGGCCAATCGTGTAATATCGAAGTCGTCATCGCAGCTCTTCAGATGCTGCACCGGCTGAATCTATCGACTGATCTCGGAGCACTGTCACAGTACTTTGATGCCACATGTGACAGTCATGTGGCGTCTGCGCAGCTTCAATCCTTACAAAATTTCTAACCGGCATGCACCGCTTTAGGACAGATTTCGATCGGTCTGCGCAGCGCTGCATGAAGTCGAAAGCACCTAATATGATTTTCTCCCGAGTCTGTAGATGTAAATAAAGGTTAATATTAGGCTGTTATTATTGTTATTTCTCAAACATATGATAAAAAACAATAATAATATTAGGCCTATGTGTAGGTCTACTGCTGGTTCAAATACTTAATTTTGTATAGACTTGATATGGTGGACTTGAACAGACTTTCAATATGTCCTGGTCATTAATGCACAGTAAATCAGTATATCAGAATACAACTATTCATAATTCTGAAGTTGAATTATTGAGACATATGCTTACAATTCGTCATTAACAACATTATTGGACCATTTTTCCACTGGTAAAATGAAACCTTTGTCATTATCAGATTTCCTCTTGCATTATATTGGCTAGAGTTGTCATGATCGCGACACGCAGTTTGAATTGCGAATGAACAGAGAATGATTGACGGAAGTGAACATGAATTTAAACACGTGAATATTCATCTGTGCTTCACATTAAACTATAGAATGGCTTCAGAACATTTAGGATATAGTAGGCCTACATGACAATCTTCTAGTGCCTTGTAAGCTTCCTCCATGGCTTTTGTTGGCTTATAAATTGCACAGAATATAGCGCATGCGCAAAATCGGATTTGGATCGATACCAGCTAGCCGATATCAGATCCAGCAAAAATATGCAGTACCGAACCGATATCCGGTCCAAGTATTGGGATCGGTGTATCCCTGTGCCTTCAGCCAATCACTGCATTGCTGATCATGGTTTCAAGGATCGATAAATCCGTCCTTCACAACTAACGCAGCGATCTCAGATCAGCTCATCCAGATATTTTAATCTGATTCACAAACAAGATTAACAGATCCAGGATCTGCCAAATCATCTTAGATCAGTTAAGAGAAGTACGAACCCTAGGTTCTTAAACACAGCACAAAACATCAAAGTGAAAAACTGAACTTTCTTGCAGCAGGAGAAGCTGTGTTCGTCTTTTCCATATTTAATAAAAGACTTGTGCCTAATGGTACGTTTGCACTAGGCATAGATGAAGCATCAAGCTTGAGTGATTTATATTGTAAGTCGATGCAAAGACGCAATTTATCTTGGTGTTCTGGCGTTTGAAGTGCTTAACGTGATTCGTAAAAATTACTCTAGTTAAAAAATCTGAACTTTGGTTATGTTAACCAATCAGGAGCTTTCTAGTAATGGCATGATTTTGATGTAGCGCCTGCTGTTAGTGTGCTGAGGCGGAAATCCTCCTGTCCACACAGGACAGCAGCTCATCAAACTGGGAGCAGCTCAGTTGGAAGCACCAATGAAAGTGTTCATCATTTAGATGAAGATCCAGGAGATGTTGCACGAGACCTTTAAACAGCATTTCAGGTTCAGCAGCAATCAGCGCTGCGTTTCCAGATAATATTGTCTCTAGCCTTAAGAATGTTTAGAGAAGCACAGCCCTGCTCTTTTTATATTGAAAGCAGTGTCTATCACAGAATCCGTCTCTAAGATGATATATGAGAAATTCACCCATCGGCTGAGTTTTTGTATTAATTTTACCTTTTAATGTTACCTGAAAAAAGACAAGTTGAGCACTACAGTTAACTTTCCCATATTCTACACACAAAACAGGTTAATATAAAATAAAAGGTAATATAAAAAAAGTACTAAAACTGATGAAGTGTCTACAGATGAACAACTGTTCTCCAGCCTCATTATTGAAGAGTAATGAATAAACACAAACCTATTAGTTCTTCAGTGTCTTCCTGTTTAATTCTGCAGGGTTCTGGATCACTCATCTTCTCACTGTCCTTCAATAAACTCTGTCTTTGTCTTTCACTGATGGCGGCAGAGCTTCAGGAGGATAAACAGAGAAATCGGACTCATTTACACTGATTGAGAAAGTAAATATTATGGTGTTACATCTTGTAGGTGACAATATTTGATTATGTAATTTGTGCAGGTCAGCTGACACTAATAAAATTAACTTGTGGCAATTAGTAGACCTGAAGACATCAGTATAATGATTGAAGCAAAAACAGTAACTACTGACCTTAAATACAAAGGATTTCAGCAGCTCTGATAATATTGATGAGCCTCAGACTATAAACACTCATTAAACATACTGAGTGTTTGCAGGATGAACTGATCACTATTGTAATAATTAAAAAAAAATGCATCTATAATTAAATTTGGTTTAAATACCACGTATTAAACCAATTAATTAGACTGTTATCACGTATGTACACTAACCTATACCCTTTTAAATAAATAAAGGACACCACAAACAATTAATTCAATGTTTTCTGCATCAAAGTTCATTTATCTGCCACAATATTCACATTATTTCCCTTCACTGATCATGCTTTACGATATAACTAACAAAACATAGAAAGGTTCATACACTAACACAGAAAACCCAAACACTGAGCTCCTATTGTCCTCTCAGAGCTCCTCTCTGCCTGCTGTACTGTTCTGGTCAGCAGACACACAGATAGAGGTGAACTCAATGCAGAAACTAGTCGCAGATTGTCGCTTTAATAAACGGTAAAGTGTGTTTTATTGTTGTGTAAACACGAGAAAAAGCGTCAACGACTCACCTCAGCTCTGAAGACTCGACGCTGAATGAACGCGTCAGTGCTGACGTCATCACGGCGAGGCGGGAACAACGGCGGATCTTCAAAATAAAATGCTACTAAAAGTCAAAACAATTGCTAATGTAGAAAAAAAGCCGCTTTACTCAATAATGTGTCAGGTGAAATACGCTTTATTAGGCAATTGAAAGGTTGTTAAAAATTCACTTATAATTAAAAAGACTAAAGCATTACCTTAGGTTTAAAAATAAGCACACATTGAAATAAATCAGCTGTCCTGAACAGGTACATCTATACATGTTGAAAACTTAAGAGTTGCAGAATATACATAAGAAATCAACATAAAAACAGGTTTTGCATTTTCATACTTTGCATATTTAGCTAAATTATTTCATAAAGCTAGCCTACAATAAAAAAAAAAACCTTCAGATAGTGTTGTTTGGTGAGGAACTCCATCTATAAGCTGATCTTAATCTCACAATGAAACCTTGATAAACCTCGAGACAATGTTTCTTTGTCCTAAAGCTGGTTTTACACAGAAAATGATTGATTTTTCCATGCCTGAGTAGACTAGATGATTGGTTAAAACTCTCCAGAGATGCTAACAATCATTAAGATTAATCCTAATGATTTATCTGTTAGTTTCACTTTCAATTCTACTCAAATCCAATGCGTCACTCCATGGCATCCTTACTGTGTTGGCAACGATTTCATTGCACGTACAATGTTTTATTGGCAAACAAAAGTTATATTAAAGCTTTGTATGATTATAATTAAACTTCTGAAGTTTCGTGGACAGTTTTGACAATGTTTTGCTTTCTTTTCTGGACTTTGAGCATCTCAGGACCCTTGCTATCTTTAGAGAATAAGAAAGCTCTCAGATTAAAAACAGGTTCTGAAACTCGGCCCTGGAGGTCCGGTGTCGCACAGATTTTAGCTCCAACTTGCCTCAACACACCTGCAAGAATGTTTCTAGAAAGCCTAGTAAAGCTGCAGTCACACTGCATCGGACCGGAAACGCAAGCTTGTGCGACAAGTTTCGCAGTTTGCTGCATTGCAAAGTTCAAGCTTGGTAAACTCTGACTTTCAAAATCGCATCACGTGACTGTGTGCGATCAATCAAAGATCAAAATATGACCTCTTTAAATTTAAATATGGACCAATTGCCCGCTTTTTAAATGTCTAATTATCTTGTTTAATCCTGCCCCTTTTCGCAGCACAGTCTAACAGAAGTTTGCAAGCTCAAACTCTAATGTGACCGCGGCTTAAGAGCTTGATTAGCTAGCCCAGGCATGTCTGATTTAGGTTGGAGCTAAAATCTGCAGAACACTGGACCCCCAGGACTGAGATTGAGAACCCCTGATCTAAAATATCGTAATTGTGCTTAAAGATGAATGAAGGTATTAAAAGATTGGAAGGCCATGAGAGAGTGGGTGAACTAACTGTTTAATTCAAAGATCAATCCTAAATGAGAGGATAAATCTCACATGGGGAACAGAAAGTAATTTTGCACAGAGTATTAGTAAAACTACATGGCAATTTAGTAAATTCATAGGAGGGGATTATGCTAATTGTGAATGAGTGCGCACCCGGCGTGGAATTCATTAGCATACACATGTTTAACGATCAACTGAGAATTTTCAGGAAGGTAAATTTAATTCTTTGTAAACAATTAATAAAGACTGATATACAACGAGACATTTTCGCTCATGCTTTCCACCAACATTTATTGCTTCGTGACAAAACAAACCAATGTGAAAGTTAAATTTTATTTTATTTTGACGCACCTTGTCTAAAATTGGTCCACTAATGAGATTGGTCCTTTTGTTCATGTGCATGGAGCTGCTATAGGTATCATAAACACCACCTGATGGTGCTCAAGAACAAAATAGTTTAGACAAGCACACATTACAGAAGAAGATGCACTGAGGCAAGACGAATGTTAGCAGTGGGCTGAGCGAGGCTTCATGAAACACTGAAGCAGTAGAAACTATTGTGTTGAAGCTTCGAAAGGTTTCGAAAACCGTCTCTACAGTCACTTTTATATATTGCTCTAGAACAGGGGTGTCCAAACTCGGTGCTAGAGGGCCGGTGTCCTGCAGATTTTAGCTCCAACTTGCCTCAACACACCTGCAAGGATGTTTCTAAAAAGCCTAGTAAGAGCTTGACTAGCTAGACCAGGTGTGTCTAGCTAGTAGAACTAAACTTTGCAGGTCCCTGGCCCTCCAGGACCAAGTTTGGACAACCCTGATCTAGAACATAGATCTCAAACTCAATTTCTGGAGAGCCTCAGCTCTGCACAGTTTTGTTCCAACCCTAATCAAACACAGCTGATTCAACTAATCAAGATGTTCAAGACTTTTGAGCAACTTGATTATTTGGATCAGCTGTGATTGGGGTTGGAGCGAACCTGTGCAGAGCTGCAGCTCTCCAGGAATTGAGTTTGAGACCCATGCTTTAGAACAGGGGTCAACAAACTTGTTCCTGGAGGGCCGGTGTCCTGCAGGTTTTAGCTCCAACTCTAATCAAACAAACCTGAACCAGCTAATCAAGGTCTTAGTAGGTATACTTGAAACATCCAGGGAGGTGTGTTGAGGCAAGTTGGAGCTAAACCCTGCAGGGACACCAGCCCTGGAGGACAGAGATTGGCGACCCCTGCTGTAGAAGCTTCAGCAATCAAGCAGTTAAACAAATTGAGGTAAAAAAGAGAGTTTGCCCTAACCCTAGCTCCACGTTGTAGAATTGAGGTTTCAAGTGCTTTAGTAAAGCGGTGAGAGGTTCTGACTGGCATGCAGAGATCCAAGGTGATGCAGCTAAAGGTCATCAGCTCTGTTCTTGTAACATGTTTTGTTTTAGCATTGGTCTGACATCCGAATTAACGCTTTGTGAATAAATATGTTGTTTTGGTCATAAAAAAGTAACATTATTCACAATTTCTGAGTATTTATATAAGTCGAGATTCAAACCCAGTTACTTCGTGTACACGCACAGTCCACTAGGCTACTTAAAACAGAGTTTTCTTTTGACATTGTCAATCAAACGCAGATTCGGCAGGTCTCGAAAGGTTTCTGAAATGCCCGATGCTTTGAATCGTTTTAGTCACGTGATCTGGGTGTTTCGGATTGCTTTGAATCGTTTTAGTCACGTGATCTGGGTGCTTCGGATTGCTTTGAATCGTTTTAGTCACGTGATCTGGGTGTTTCGGATTGCTTTGAATCGTTTTAGTCACGTGATCTGGGTGTTTCGGATTGCTTTGAATCGTTTTAGTCACGTGATCTGGGTGTTTCGGATTGCTTTGAATCGTTTTAGTCACGTGATCTGGGTGTTTCGGATTGCTTTGAATCGTTTTAGTCACGTGATCTGGGTGTTTCGGATTGCTTTGAATCGTTTTAGTCACGTGATCTGGGTGTTTCGGATTGCTTTGAATCGTTTTAGTCACGTGATCTGGGTGTTTCGGATTGCTTTGAATCGTTTTAGTCACGTGATCTGGGTGTTTCGGATCATGCTTTGGTGCAGTGTTTCGAAACACTTGCGCTTCAGGATCTTGACAACTCAAAATGTCAGTTTCACGCCATCCCTAACGAATGTGGGGCTGCTTCTTTCATTGAATTCTGAACACACAGAGTTGTATGATAAACTCAACAGTGACTACAAAAATGTTGGCAGGAGGGAGACATTCTGGTAATTATGGAGAGTAATTAAAGATCAAGTAGGATTTGATGGTATAATTTCACTTTTCTGTTCACATATGTTCATCTAAGGTCAGGGAGTAATTTTGTATGTACACTCATGTCAACAAAAACATCTCAAAAAACATTGACGATCAGCACGAGCGAAAATCTTCCTTTAAGCTTCCCCTTTGTATGAACTCAAAGATGTTTCTTCAGCTCTGAAGCACTCAAAAGTGTTTTGCTGCATTGATCAGTTTTGTGTTTCCTCTCCAGTGTGGAATTTCATGTGTTTATTGAGATATGATAATTTCCTGAAGCTCTTCCCACACTCGACACATATAAATGGCTTCCCATCAGTGTGAGTTCTCTTGTGTCGTGTCAAGTCTCCAGATGAAATAAAAGCCTTTCCACACACAACGCACACATGGTTTTTCACACCAGTGTGGATCTTCTCATGCTTTCTTAAACTTGTCAGTCGAGTAAAACAGTTTCCACACTCAGAGCATGAATAAGGCTTCTCCTTTGTGTGAACCCTACGATGCTCCTTCAGCTCTGAAATGCTCAAAAACGTTTTGCCGCATTGATCACATTCGTGTGGTTTCTCTCCAGTGTGGATCTTCATGTGTCGACCCATGTGTGATGAGTGTCTGAATCTCTTCCCACACTCGGTACATGCGAACGGTTTCTCTCCAGTGTGCATCATCTCATGTGTTTTCAGATTTGCCGACTGATTGAAGCTCTTACTGCAGTGTGAACACTTGTACGGTTTCTCTCCGGTGTGAATCCTCTCATGTAGTTTCAGGTTTCCTAACCGGCTGAATGATTTGCCGCACTGTGAACACTGAAAAGGTTTCTCTCCAGTGTGGACAATCTCGTGTCTTTTTAAACTGTCTGGACGGTTGTAACTGTTTCCACATGATAAGCATACAAAAGGCCTCTTCTTCGTGTGGACATTAAGGTAGAGTTTCATGTTTTCACTCAGTTCTGAAAATTAATAAAAGACAAGAAGAGTTACATTAAGAGCAAATGTGAAAGACGCAAACAATTAATCAATCAGCATGTTTTCATTACAAATTTGCGCAAACACATACTTTGTAAGAATCAATAAGTATCAAAACAATTGGGGTGGTGCATGTATACATGTTTCTAACAGCAGCATAAATGCCAACGTCATGTCCATCTAGGGCTTCATAATTAATTGAAATTAAAGCACCTTTTAAAACGCAAAAGACGCCATTCTCATGCACATGTTGTCAGGAAAACAAGGCTCTGTGATCAATTGTAAATCGTGCAATGTGCAAATACACCACAAGGAAGAGTCACGCTCAGGAAATCAAACAGCGCAGAGGATTTAACAGCTTCTATTAATTAAACGTGTCTAAAAACACACATCTATGGCATCATCTCATGGAACAATTTATTTCAAACACTCGACTCCACTTATGTGGTGTGTTTAGAGCAAAAACATGTTAGTAAATGTGGTACTTTCACACGTTTTCAGATCAGCAGCAACACAGAGCCAAAACTAAGAACTAAATCGAACTTCTTGGGAAGTGTTTTAGCTCCTAAACACATTTGAGCTGGAGTAGGGTCTGTCTACGAACCGCAAGAGAGGGGCGTAACATTAAGAGGCATAACTTGTAGTACGTTGGAGGCATAACTTGAAGTTAGAGACCCATATGTCAAAACTATGTTGTCGGAAAGATGGCACTGTACATCAGTTATTAAAGTCTACACCTACCAATCCTTAACCCAAACATAATAGTTATTAACGTCTACACCTTTCCCAAACCTAAACACAACATTCACAGTTATTAACGTCTAAACCTACTTCACACATAAACCCAACAATCAGAGTTATTAACGTCTACACCTTCCCCAACCCTTAACCCAACTATTACAGTTTTTAATGTCTACACATACCACAATCCTTAACCCAACCATAATGGTTAACGTCTACACCTTCCCCAACCCTAAACCCAACTATCACAGTTATTAACGTCTACACCTACCCAAACCCTTAACCCAACTATTTCAATTATTAATGTCTACACCTACCCCAACCATCACAGTTATTAACATCTACACCTACCCCAAACCTTAACCCAACCATCACAGTTATTAACATTTACATCTTCCCTAACCCTAAACCCAACCATCACAGTTATTAATGTCTACACCGACCCCAACCCTTAACCCAACTATCACAGTTATTAACGTCTACACCTTCCCCAACCCTAAACCCAACCATCACAGTTATTAATGTCTACACCTTCTCCAACCCTCAACCCAACTATCAGTTATTAACGTCTTCACCTACCCCAAACCTTAACCCAACCATCACAGTTATTAACGTCTACATCTTCCCTAACCCTAAACCCAACCATCACAGTTATTAATGTCCACACAGACCCCAAACCTTAACCCAACTAACACAGTTATTAACATCTACACCTAGTCATCACCTAAACCCAACTATCACAGTTAACATCTATACCTACCCCAATCCTAAACCCAACCATCACAGTTATTAAAGTTTACACCTTCCTCAATCCTTTACCTATCCATCATTATTAACGTCTACACCTTCCCCAACCCTTAACCCAACCATCACAGTTATTAACGTCTACACCTTCCCCAAACCTTAACCCAACCATCACAGTTATTAACGTCTACACCTTCTCCAACCCTTAACCCAACTATCACAGTTATTAACATCTACAACTACTCCTCACCTAAACCCAACCATCACAGTTATTAAAGTTTACACCTTCCTCAACCCTTTACCTAACCATCATCATTATTAACGTCTACACCTTCCTCAACCCTAAACTCAACCATGACTGTTCTTAAACGTACAGCTGCGAGTTGCGGAGGCTTTCATATTTGACGTGCTCGTCACATCTGATAAAATTCTAAACATTGTTTTCTAAACACTGTCTCTGCACAGTTTAGCTTCAAAACACACCTGCTTAATAGTTTCTAGTAGTCTTGAACACCTTTATTAGTTGGATCAGGTGTCTTTAATTAGGATTAGAGCAAAACTGTGTAGAGTGGCGGCCCTCCAGGAATCAAGTTTGAGACCTATGCCAAATAGAAAGTAATAGGGTGTGTCGCTGTTTGAACCATTCACTCAGTCACCAATCGTGTTGTGTTTAGAAGTCTACTGGAGCATACGGGTGTCTGAAGGTTTAAAATCAGTGTATTCAAACTTCTTTTTGGCCTCAAATGAAGAACAATAAATAACTTATTTTAAAAGTATACCAGGGCCTTAAGTCTGTGCAGTTTACATTATCGAGTCGAGGGATGCATTAAACTCTACTGTGTGAAAAACACACCAGTCTCAACTCAAGCAAAGCCGAAATAGTAAAAACTGAGAGCATTTCAATTTCAACAGCAAGAATATCTCTTTGGGATTGAAGCTTTGGTGTTTTAGATTTTATGAATCTCATATAAACACAAACAGCTTCTTACAGTCATGACAAATAAAGACATCAAGCAGCATTATACAACCCCTTTAAATGTGTGTTATAACCTCCACAATTATTCTCAATAACAAAACCTGGAAGTGCTGGATCTTTAGATGATCAACTTACTATGAAATGTTCGCGCATGTGTTCGTAGAGAAGATGAATCTGCAAATCTCTTCCCACAATCAATGCAGTGAAACGGTTTCACTCCAGGGTGACTCTTCATGTGGGATCTCAGATGTCTTGAATTTCGGTATCTCTTGTCGCAGTGAGTACACTTGTAAGGTTTCTTTCCAGTGTGGGTCTTCATGTGAAGGCTGAAACTGCACTTGCGGCTGAAACTCTTTCCACACTGAGTGCAGATGAAACTGTTTACAGCTGTGCTGTTCATTAAAAAACTTTGCTCTGTGGCTAACTGAGTTTCAGTTTCACTTTTGACATGATGTTTCTCCTCATGGTCACTCAGTGCTTCACTCTCCTCCTTCACATCTGAAAAATAAGTAAATATGTTTCATTATAGTGCGTAATAGCAGACAGTGCGCAAGGATAGATTGTAAATCTAAAATAATTCATAATAAAGTTAGGAAAAGTTTAGGTGATTTACACGAGTTCATAGTGTTTACATTAAACTTGTGGTATAAAAGCTGAGGCACAAAGACATTTGACCACTTCAACATCTCAGCAAAACACACAAGCGCTCTTATTCATGAGCATTTGAGTGCATGTTTAAGTGGTGTGTGTAGGAATTTGTTTATATATATTTTTTAGTAGGCCATTATTTACATTTTTGCAATACCTTGTGTAATATTTTAGCCTATTATATTAGTTATGTGTTTATTTAATATGTTAAAGGTATTTTATATTGTGCTTACTTTAACAGATATCTGTTATTTAAAAAGCTGAGATTAGCTGTGGTTTATCATGTCATGATTTGCCAAGTACGATGCAACTGGACTAACATAAATGTATATTATTCCCAAAATCAGAGGGGAATAATAGATGGATAACAATATAATATTTCCTTACATTTATATAGCACTTCTCTGCACACTCAAAGCTCTTTACACTTTTTTGGTCAGGAGCAGGTTTTATTCTCTAAACTCAGAGTTTCTGTCAGTCTCCTCCCCTTTTTTTACAGACGAAGCGGTATTTCTTGCCTTAGCCTTACACTTCCACCCACCTTTATTAATGCTCATTTTGGATGTGCACATAAAAACGATTGATGGAAACATCATGATGCTCATAACTTTTGAAAATATGCATAAAAAACACGCGCATAACTGAGTAGGATAAACTTTTATTCGATAGAAAAGATGCGCATAAACTACGATGGAAACACTTTTACTGAACAAATTATAGTAATTGCATTCATAAATGTTTGTTATAAAAGATCATATGATGATGAAAGTGTGTGTGAATAGACAAACCAGCAGGCTGAGCACTCTGTAACACATCTGAAATGTTGTTTTGGTCATTCTAAAACGCCAAACCATTTCAGTATTAATGTTATTATATTATTAATGGCATCTGGAGCATGTCAAGAGCGTCTGTTCTCCACGTCTCCACGCCACCATGTGTTCAGTGGCAGCATTGTCTTCTATTAAATAAAGAAAAGATTAACACCGCAGTAAATTCTGTTTTTACTGTTGATATTTGGCACCAGTTAATCAGGAAGTGACGATTTTGTTCTCTTTGACTCGTTGGATGCAAACGCTGCTTTATTCGCACGTCTTTTATGTGTTATTCCAGTTCTGCACATAATTTTAATTATTATATTTGGATGTAAACATAGCTATTGCCTACATTTCAGTCACACAAAGAACAAAGTCACGTATGAGAATGGCTTGTGCTTTTTTATTGAATAATTATCTTAAATTCACTGACCTTCAACAGGGATATCTACTGTAACTAGATTAATGGGATTATTATTCTTTCTAAAAATTATTGTTTAGTTCTGCTTACATTCTAAATGTCATGTCAACCTCTATCACTCGATCAATAATAGAGGCAGACACACACAAGTGCACTTTTCAATCTATTAAAACTGATCAATGTGTATAAAGGTGGGAACGTGTGTAAAATTTTTATAATTGTCACACATAACATTACCTATTTTATTATACTTATATTCTATACTTACTCTATTATACAGCAGTTTTCCCACGCTTGCTGTCTGTCACTGATGCAGTAGTGTTGCTGTTTTAATATATGCTCATATTTGCTATAACTTTGCATGGGCAGATCAAGTTCAGCTGGAGAAAGAAATGCTGATCTCTTTTTAAAGATGTTGCCAGGGTCACTCGTAATATCTGCGCTCCATTGATGATGCCTTTTTATAGTTGCGGTGTGTGTGCTTAAAGCTGCGGTCACACTGGGCTTTTCCTACCATAGACTTCCATTCATACGCACGCTAATGCGTCAGACCGGAAACACAGGGTCATGCGTCAAGTTTCGCATGTTGCTGCGGTGCAAAGTTCAAGCTTGGTGAACTCTGACCTGCGAAATCGTATCACTTGACTGCGTGAGACCAATCGAGGATGAAAACATGACCTCTCTGGACAGAAATTTAAAACATGGAGCAAATCGCTGGCTTTTTAATGTCTAAACATCTTGTTTAATGCCGCCCCTTTTCGCACGCACAAAGCCCAGTGTGACCGCAGCTTTACTCTGAGTTGCTCTACTCAAAGTTGATTGACCCAACTCAGATCCGCTATTCTGAAACCCAAAACTCTGAGTTTTTAATCTCTCAGTAAATCAACTCAGAGTTCAAGTTTAAACTCAGAGTTGCTTGAACCTCCTTACTGAAACAGGCCCCAGGTATTAAAATGCGATTTTAAGGCTAACAATTAAAAAAATGTTACCGTTTAATCTCACTTAATGTAATAAAACAGTGTTTTGAAGTTAATTTAGGTGGGACTCATGTTCTAAACAAATGTCAAGATAAAACTACAGGGAATATAAACATGAACTAAAACTGCTGAAGTGCTTAAAGATCTAAAACCTCACTGTTCTTCAGCCTCCTTATTGAGGAGTGATCAATAAACATTTGCATTTGTGCGAGTTTCAGTTTTTACTTTTGACGTATCTCTCCTCATCTTCACTCAGTGCTTCACTCTCCTCCTCCAGCATCACATCTGAAAATTAAGTAAATAAATTACATCTTAAGAGTCTAGATTGTAGTGGCCATTATGGCGAGATGTTTAATGGTATATATGTGGAAATATCTGATACAGTCACTAAGACAAGAACATTTTAAAGTTTTAACTTCACTTCATTAAAAAACAGTATGCCATATTCTAACACACAAAAAATTGTTAAGATAAATGAAAAGACAGATATGAGACAGAACTAAAACTGTTGAAGTGCTTAAAGATTAACAAGCTGACTGTTCTTCAGCCTCATTATTGAAGAGTAATGAATAAACACAAACCTATTTGCGCTTCAGTCTCTTCCTGTTTAATTCTGCAGGGTTCTGGATCACTCATCTTCTCACTGTCCTTCAATAAACTCTGTCTTTGTCTTTCACTGATGACGGCAGGAGAATAAGCAGAGAAATCTGATTCATTTACACTGATTAACCAAACAAAACACATGATGTTATTATATCTTGTAGGTGACACAATATGTGATTAAAGTCATCTGACATCAATGAAATTAAAGTGTCAATATGTAGCTCTGATAACATCAGTATAATGATTGAAGTAAAAACAGCAACATTTGATATGAAATAAAGAGGATTTAAGCAGCTCTGATAATATGGATGAGCCTCAGATTAAAAACAGCCATTCAGGATCAGCTAATTTAACACTAATCACTTGCAGGACAAACATACTATTGTACCATTCTAATCACATTTATATCAATATCCGGTCTAACTATTACGTATTCATTTTAATCAAGTATTTCGATTGTTAGCATGTAGCCTATGTGCTATAAACACAAACTGGGAAATCATAAAACTATTAAACATAAAGAGCATCAAAGTTGCTATAATTGCCGCTGTATATTCCTATTATCTCACTATACAGATCATACTTTACAATATAACAAACATAAACCTGTAAAAACTACACACTAACACAGAAAAACCCAAACACTGAGCTCGTATTGTCCTCTCAGAGCTCCTCTCTGCCTGCTGTATTGTTTTGGTCAGCAGACACACAGATAGAGGTGAACTCAATGCAGAAACTAGTCGCAGATTATAACGATAAATAGACTGTTTTAAAGACGAAAAAGTATGATAGACTTACCGCAGAAGACTCGACGCTGAATGAACGCGTCAGTGCTGACGTCATCACGACAAGGCCGGCGCAAAGGAGCGTCGTCAATAAACGCGACACACACACATATATATCTATATATCTATATATCTATATATCTATATCTATATATCTAAATCTATATATCTAAATCTATATATATATATATATATATATATATATCTATATATATATATATATATATATATATATATATATATATATATATATATATATATATATATATATATAGATAGATAGATATACACACCAACAAGCCAAAACAGTCAAACGTTAAGCAAAATCAGCTTAATTGCGAGATTAAACACTGTTTTTAGGCACTAATAACGTTGTTAGAAATGCACTTAATTCAATTAACGGAATTCATGGCTGACAGATTACACGTAAAAACGTTTCTACAGTGAGTACCAAAACACAAAATATAGTCAAAAACAACAAACGTATTAAATTTCATATAGTTAGCATGTAGTTTTAAAAATAACCAAGAACCAGTTTAACACTAGAACTGCAGAGGCGGTCATTTGGACTGTTTTTACTTTTGCAACTTGATAACTTTGTTAAAATAAAACGCAAATCTAAAATTGCCTGACTTGTACTAAACATGTAAATTTCCTTCTCCTCTGCTTCTGAAAGTGAAAATAAAAGTGAGACATTTATAATTGTATTACCAAAAAGGTCGTATTTTTAGGGAGATGACTTATTTAAACATGACAAACATTCAAATTTTAATTTCAATATCTAAATAGACGCTTAGCATGTAAACATGACGTCTAGTATGAGAATGGTCAGAATGACCGCTATGGTAGGGTCCAGTTTTAAATTAAGAGTATTACACAAATTGATAGTGGTTTTTTGTTAGTTTATTTGTTTTCTTTAATGTCCAAGTCAAGCGTGGATCTTAAAGAATAAATTGTGGGTGGGAAAGGGGTGACATGACAATTGCAAGGGGTGGCAATGTATTTTGCATTTTGTAAACATGCTGCATTCAAACCAATGAATATTCCAGTATGTTCCTTGCAGTGGTGTGAAGTAACTAATTACAAATACTCAAACTACTGTAATTGAGTAGTTTTTCTCAAGAATTGTAATTTACTAAGTAGTTATAAAACTGTGTACTTTCACTTTCTCTTGAGTACATTTTTAAGTGCAGTATTGGTACTTTTACTCCACTACTTTTCTTCAACCTGCAGTCACTACTGTATTTTTTCTTGTCAATGGGGATTAGAAAAATCAGTCCTGTGATTCCTGTCCAATCAAATCACACATAGAAGGTAAATCGCATCTTAATGAACTACCTCAAAACATGGGCGATTTATAAAAGAATATATGCTGAGCTAGTGTTTTTCCCATACTGACCTGTTATTGTGAGTTTTTCCCATTATATACGGTTACTTTTACAGCATCGATGTTGTAATGTGATTAAAATATATTCAGACTTTGGCATTCATTTAGTTTTTCAAGCGTAAAACGAAACAAAAAACTGTTTGCTCACACGCGCCTGTCAGAATCTGCAGGCTAGCGCAGAAGCTCCATTGAATATACTGGGGTAAAATAAATGCTCATATTATAAAGACATGGCAGGGTCAAATGTAATTTAATGCACTGCTTCTTGTACAATCTGAGACCCACTTTATATCAGATATCACTCAGCCAGTGGAGATCGCTGATTTATAAAGAAAACAGACATTAAACGCGCCGATTTTGCAATGGCATACAGTTCACCGGAAACGAATAACCCAGGTTACTGGCAAAGTAAAAGTCCTATTAGCATGCTTCGGCATATACCCTATTGCACAAACTGTTTGGAAGCATTAAAAGTGTCCAAGATGTCCAAAGTCTTTACACGCATTGACCCAGAGACTGTTTAGATGCATGTCACTGATGAGCAGATGACGTAGGTTTTCTGTAAGATGACAAAAATGGCCTTAAACACCCAGCAGGCGTAAGACGTCAACATGACGTTAGATTGACATTGTACCCCGATGTCATGGAGATGCTGCATTTTGTTTAAGAAAGAAATTTGGGTTGACGTCAGAACCCAACATTAGGTCAATGTCAAACATCTTACCCAAAATCAACTTCTAATGATGTTACAGCTTGACGTTGTGTAGACGTTACCACTATGACGTCTATCAGATGTTGGATTTTAGTTGCCATACCTGACGAATAAATGTCAGTATTTTATTTTGACATTGGATTTTGGTCACTTTCTAAAACAAGCTAAAATTAACGTTGTTTGACATTATTCAACATCAAAATAACATTGTCCTAAGATGCTGGTTAGACATTGAATTTTGGTCACCTGACATCACAACCTAAATCTAGCCAAATATTAACATCTTATGCTGTTGTGTGCCTGCTGGGCAATAACTAAATGCACTACAGAATCAGTGTTGCCGACTATTTTCAATGAAAAGTCACTAAATGTCGCTAGATTACGTCATGCGCCAATTTGCATATTACTGACATCATCACGTCCAGCGGTTTTTAACAGCCTACGGTTAATGTTTATAGTAATATAAATATTTAGAGTTGCACTACGCTTTATATATGCATGTCAATTTTATTAAATGTATTGTTTGAATATAAATTTGGATGTATAATAATTTGCATTAATCTCCCAGACATAAACACACAAATTCCAAAATGGTCACGGCCAAATTAAATTGTTAAATTTAAATCAATGGAAGCTTCAGTTAAGATCGGCTTAACTGTAAAAACACAAGGAAAATGCCTCGCGCTCGCGGTGCTAAATTAGGCACGTAGAGGAACGATCTGACTGATGTATACGAGGGCTGGGCTAACTGTAAGTGCTTTGAGGCAAGGGAGCGGCCTATGGCATCACCTGCAGCTCATTGAAAAGAGTAGGAACAATACAGTGCGGACACATGACAGTCTATAAAACTCTCCAGTAACACCAAATAAATTCGCTAGATTTGTTACCAGTCGCTTTTTTAAAATTCGTCGCTTTGGGGGTCTGAAAAGTCACTAAATATAGCGACAAAGTTGCTAAGTTGGCAACACTGTACAGAATGTTACGTTTACACACATCCACAAATTAGATGTAAATGCATCAGATTTTTACAGTGTAATACTCCCAACTCTAGTGTACTTTTGAAAGCTCTACTTTTTACTCATACTTTGAGTAATATTTACAACAGATACCTTTACTCTACTTGCACTACGTTTTTAGGCAAGTAATGGTACTCTTTCCACCACTGGTTCCTGGACGTGTGTGCACACGTGCCCTATTACAATAGATTGGAATTCTTTAACACACATTTAACTAGAAGTCTTCAGGAAAGTCGATTTCATTGAGGTGTAAACTCTTTCCTAACAATGAATGGCTTGGTTATAAATGTTAAATGCAGGAATGGAGAAATTATGTTGTAAAATTACAGCACGGGACGCCCTTGGAAGACCAATCACTCTGAAAACTATAAAATAGAGGCAATTAAATGCCAATAATATTAGTGAGTGCAATCTGCAGGTGTAGCCACTCTGTATTCGGAGTATATAAGATAGACCTGCAAGACAGTATATCAGACTATCGTTGAGGAACCAAGCATAGAATAGCATTAAGCTGGCGATTTAGTCGCTGTGCCAAAACCAGCCACATCCCCAACTGAGACATTCTAAATTCAGTCATTCACTATCGTTATATCGTAAAACAACAGTATAGGTTAAAGCAGTGTTTCCCAACCCTGTTCCTGGAGGCACATTAACAGTACATATTTTCGGTGTTTCTCTTATCTGACCCATTAACTTCAGGTTTTGGAGCCTCCTCCAATGTTCTGATGAGTTGATTCAGGTGTGTTTGATTAGGGAGAGGTTGAAAACGTGGACTGTTGATGTGCCTTCAGGAACAGGGTTGGGAAACACTGGGTTAAAGTATGTGACGTAGGAGAATCTGTTGTGTGTTTGGGGCGATTCATGCCAAGTGGATAGCACTGAGTGCACAAGCACCACCAAATGATTAACCATCCAACATCCCCAGAAATATGGGAATTTAGAATTTACATGGGGTCCTAAAACAAGAGATTTTTATGATACGACAGTACATTATGAAATTACAGCATTCCAGTCATAAGGAAGGCCACTCACTACCCAACAGGGGAAACCCTTGTGTACACACATATGGGCTATCCCTATCCAGGAGGAGCAACACATATGAGTAAGACAGGGGAGTCCAAACTCTGTCCTGGAGGGCTGGTGTCCTGCATAGTTTAGCTCCAACTTCCTTCAACACACCTGCCTGAATGTTTTTAGTATACCTAGAAAGAGCTTGATTAGTTGGTACAGGTCAACTAAAATATGCAGGGCACCAGCTCTCCAGGACCAAGTTTGGACACCCCTGGAATAAGATATTTAGCTGGTAGGGAGCACACAGGTTTGCCTAAGGAGGGGAACTCACAGTGGCTGACTGATGCATTGACCAAATGACTGTGCATTGCAAGCACCAATTTTCCAGAATGTAGGTCGACCAAGTGTGCATAGACGACAACATAATAGGCCAAGCACTGGCTCCTCCACCAAGTCAGGTGTTGGGGCCTTGGAGGAACTCTCTAGAGCACGGGGTCACCAATCTCAGTACTGGAGGGCTGGTGTCCCTGTTGAGATGAGCTCCAACATGCCTCAACACACCAGCTTGTAAGTTTCAAGTATGCCTAATAAGGCAGGTTTATTTCTATAGCACATTTCATAAACAAAGATAATTCAAAGTGCTTTACATAAACAAGAATAAAAGAAACAAGTACAAAAAAAACCCACAGGTAACAAGGTGTTAACACCTGATAGTGCGATCTGTCAGAAGTAGTACAGTGCTCGGTAAGTATAGGCAGAGCTAAACAGATGTGTTTTAAGTCTTGATTTGAACATCTGGTCATTTCTGAAAGCTGATTCCAGCAGCGGGGCCGAGCAGTGGCTGAAGCCGAATTCACCCTGCTTTGACTGAACTCTTGGAATTTCAAGTTTACCTGATTCTAATGATCTGAGGCATCTGTTAGGTTTGTATTCAGTGAGCATATCTGTGATGTAGTGAGGTCCTTAAGACCTCAAACAGCTTGTTCAGGTGTGTTTGATCATGGATGGAGCTGAACTCTGCAGGACACCGGACCTCCAAGAACAAGTTTAGTGACCCCTAGTGTTTGCCAATAGAGAAAGTACTAGCAGAGCAATGTAAACACACTTATCTCAGGGTTTGAGGGAATGAAGTAGCAAATGTTTTTGACACCTAGGTTAGTTTGAAGAAGATATTAGTTCAAAAAGGTATTACGATTGTGTTAATGTGTCCAGTGTGGATCATGTTCTTTCAGGTTTTCTAATAAACTGAATCCCATGTTGCAGTGTGATCACTTGAAAGGCTAAACTCCAATGTGGATCTTCATGTGTTTAATAAGTTGAGACAATTTTGTGAAGCTCTTCCCACGTTCAATACATGTGTATGGTTTCTCTCTGGTGTGAATCCTCTGATGTCGCTTCAAGCTTCCAGCTGTAATAGAAGTCTTCCTACACTCCCAGCACATATTACTCACTCACACCACTGTGGATCCTCTGATGTCTTCTTAAATATAACCGCGATGTAAAACTCTCTCCACACTCAGAACATGAATAAGGCTTCTCGTTTGTATGAAGTCGAAGATGGTCCTTCAGTCCTGGAAGCCTCGAAAATGTTTTGCCGCATTGATCACATTTGTGAGGTTTCTCTCCAGTGTGGATCAGCAGGTGATGATGAAGGCTCGGTGAGTGACTGAAACTCTTCCCACACTGACTACATGTATACGGTTTATCTCCAGTGTGAATCCTCTGGTGTATTTTCAGTTTTTGCAAGCGCCCAAAACTCTTGTCGCAGTGTGAACACTTGAAAGGTTTCTCTCCGGTGTGGATCATCTGATGCTGTTTCAATCCTCCTGCTGTAATAAAACTCTTCCCACACTCGGAGCACACAAACTCTCTCACACCAGTGTGCATCTTCTGATGTGCTTTGAACTGCGACTGCACTGTAAAACTCTTTCCACACTCAGAACATGAATATGGTTTCTCCTTTGTATGAACTCTAAGATGGATCCTCAGCACTGAAAGTGTTGAAAATGCTTTTCCGCACTGATCACATTCATGCGTTTTATCAGCAGTGTGGACGATCATGTGTTGATGAAGGTTTGATGATTGTCTGAAACTCTTCCCGCACTGAGTACATGTGTACGGTTTCTCTCCAGTGTGGATCATCTTGTGTTGATAAAGGTTTGATGGTTGTCTGAAACTCTTCCCGCACTGAGTACATGTGTACGGTTTCTCTCCAGTGTGAATACTCTCATGTGCTTTCAGGGTGTGTAGCTGACTGAATGCTTTGCCGCAGTGTGAACACTTGTACGGTTTCTCTCCAGTGTGGATCATCTGATGGATTTTTAAACTGTTTTGACAACTGTAACTCTTCCCACACAGAGAGCATAAAAAACCCTTCATCTTTGTTTGAACATTGAGGTGGACCTTCACGGCTTCAGTCATCTCTGAACATTGAATGAAAACAAAGAGCAGACATGTGATCAGTCGAGAACAAAACAGGAGATCCACTTTAAAAGTTTCGCAGTTACTTTGAAGACCCTTTATTCTGATGTGATTTAAAAATAAATACCACACTTCAGTAATAAATACAGACATCCCAACTCTTTTCAGTGAGGTATTATAATAATTTAACATGTTGGAGCTTATATTTGATGTATGAGAATCAGTCGTGTAAAGCAGGGGTCACCAATCTCGCTCCTGGAGGGCCGGTGTCCTGCAGGGTTTAGCTCCAACTTGTTTCAACACACCTGCCTGGGCGTTTCAAGTATACCTAAGAACAGTGTTTCCCAAGCCTGTTCCTGGAGGCACACCAACAGTACATATTTTGGATGTTTCCCTTTTCTGACCCATTAACTTCAGGTGTTGGAGTCTCTTCTGGTGTTATGATAAGTTGATTTAGGTGTGTTTGATTAGGGAGAGGTTGAAAATGTGTACTGTTGGTGTGCCTTCAGGAACAGGGTTGGCAAAACTGCCTAAGAAGACCTTGATTAGCTTGTTGAGGTGTGTTTGATTAGGGTTGGAGCTAAAATCTGCAGGACATCGGCCCACCAGGAACAAGTTTGGTGACCCCTGGTGTAAAGTAAGTAATTACAAGTACTCAAATGACTGTGAGTAGTTTTTCTCAGGAATTGTAATTTACCAAGTAGTTATAAAAATGTGTACTTTTGCTTGATGACTTTTTTTTTTTTTGGCTGCATCAGTACTTTTACTCCGCTACTTTCCTTCAACCTGCAGTCACTAGTGTTTCTTCAGTTCTGTGACTTCTGTCCAATTAAATCGGACATAGAAGGTAAATCGCATCATACTGAACTACCTCAAGACACGTGCGCTTTATAATTGCAGCAAACTGTTTGGAAGCATTAAAAGAGTCTAAGAAGATGTCCAAAATCTTTACACGCATTGACCCAGAGACTGTTAAGATGCATGTCACTGATGAGACGATAACGGTTGTTTACTGTATGATGACCGAAATACCCAGCAGGCGCAAGACGTCAACATGGTGTCAGATTGACATTGTACCCCAGCATTGTGGGGATGCTGCATTTTGTTTGGAAATAAAAAATGGGTTGACGTCAGAACTCAACGTCAGGACAATGTCAATTTCAAACAGCCAATCTAAAACCAATCAATATCACCATCTAATGATGTAACAGCTTGATGTTGTGTGGACGTTACCACTATGACGTCTATCAGACGTTAGATTTTGGTTGCCATATAAATAATAAATGTCAGTATTTGACATGAATAAATGTCAGTATTTGACATCAATAGGATGTTGGTTTAAGATGTTGGCTCGATGATGGACTTTGGCCATTTTCTAACAACCTAAAATTAACCAAATAGCAACGTAATTTGACATCATTATTGGGCATCAAAATAATGTCTTTAGATGCTGGCTAGACGTTGAATTTTGCTCACCTGATGTCACGACCTAAATCTGACCTAATATTAATGTCTTTAATATTAATCAGCCTTTAACAGCGTAAAACTCACTAGTCATTACTCTTGAGTACTTTTGAAAGGTCTACTCTTTACTCAAACTTTGAGTAATACTTACAACAGATACTTTTACTCTACTTGCACTACATTTTTAGGCAAGTAATGGTACTTTGAGTATGAATTTTATGATGATGACTTGAAGTTGACAATCTTAATTATTACGACCTGGAAGGACTGGATATTTAGATGATCTACTCACCGTGAAATTGTTTTGTGTGTCTCTGCAGAGTAAATATATCCCTGTAACTCTTCCCACAATCAATGCAGTGATACGGTTTCTCTCCAGTGTGAATCTTCTTGTGTGCTCTCAGATGTTTCGTCTTACTGAATCTCTTGTCGCAGCGCGAACACTTGTAAGGTTTTATTTCAGTGTGGGTCTTCATGTGAACGATGAGACCGTATTTGCGCCCAAAACTCTTTCCACACTGAGTGCAGGTGCACCTGTGTTCAGTGTTTGTGCGAGTTTCATTTTCACTTTTGACATGTTTCTCCTCATTTCCATTCAATGTTTCACTCTCCTCCTCCACCATCACATCTGAAAATTAAGTAAATAAGTCACATTTTAAGAGCTCAAGTTTAGTGGCCATTATGGCTAGATTTTAATGGATTAATGGGAGATATCTGATACAGTCACTTACACTGGAATGTTTTAAAGTTTAAACTTTACATTGTTAAAAAACAGCATGCCATATTCTAAAACAGAAAAAATTTGTTAAGATAAAATAAGTGATGAGACAGAACTAAAACTGATAAAGTGCTTAAAGATTAACAAGCTGACTGTTGTTTAGCCTCATTATTGAAGAGTAATGAATAAACACAAACCTATTAGCTCTTCAGTCTCTTCCTGTTTAATTCTGCAGGGTTCTGGATCACTCATCTTCTCACTGTCCTTCAATAAACTCTGTCTTTGTCTTTCACTGATGGTGGCAGAGCTTCAGGAGAAGAAACAGAGAAATCTGATTCATTTACACTGATTGACCAAACAAAACATATGGTGTTATTATATCTTGTAGGTGACACAATATGTGATTAAAGTCAGCTGACATCAATGAAATTAAAGTGTCAATATGTAGCTCTGAAGATATCAGTATGACGATTGAAGTAAAAACAGGAACATCTGATATAAAATAAAGAGGATTTAAGAAGCTCTGATAATATAAGAGCCATAATATAATTTTATACTGACCGTTTGCAGGACAAATATACTATTGTACTATTCTAATCACATTTATATCAATATCTGGTCTATATTTTAGGTATTCATATCAATCAAGTATTTCGGATGTAGCCTATGTGCTATGAACACAAACTGGGAAATCATAAAACCCTTTAAAACATAAAAAGCATCAAAGTATATAACTATAATCGCCGCTGTAGATTCCTATTATCTTACTTTACAGATCATACTTTACAAAATAATGAACATAAACCTGTAAAAACTACACACTAACGCAGACAAACCCAAACACTGAGCTCGTATTGTCCTCTCAGAGCTCCTCTCTGCCTGCTGTATTGTTTTGGTCAGCAGACACACAGATAGAGGTGAACTCAATGCAGAAACTAGTCGCAGATTGTCGCTTTAATAAACTGTAAAGTGTGTTTTATTGTTGTGTAAACACGAGAAAAAGCGTCAACGACTCACCTCAGCTCTGAAGACTCGACGCTGAATGAACGCGTCATCACGGCAAGGCGGCCGCAAAGGAGCGTCATCAATAAACGCGACAAACAAACAAAAAATACACTGACAAACCAAAACAATGGCTGTTTTTCAATTCCAGGAACGCAGAAAACGCACTTTAGTTCTTGTGAAGAACTAAGGTGTTCTTGCCAGCTCACCTCGGAAGAACTAACTTACAGATAACGCGTCCTGTGAGGAATGAGATGCTGCTGTCCTCCTGATGGTCACATGACCTCTACGCGTTTTAACGGAAAAATTACACATTACAGCATTCATACAATGATTTATTGTGTTCCCTCTTTTTAATATGTATACACGCACAACAACCTTACACATATACGTTTCACAAAACAAATAAAACAGATTTTAATTCAAATTTCAGCAAATAAACACCAATGTTTATGCCCGTTTAAAGATTTTCAAGGTAATGTTTACTTTCACCGTCTCATTTAGGAAAACTCTCCTTCCTCTCTATCGGATGAACACAATATTCAGCCTATATTCCTCTTCGCTTCTACATTGGAGAAGAGAGAGAGAGGAGAACGTATCACTGCTTAAACTGACTCCAAAATGTTTTGCGTTTTCATGTAATGGATTGATTAATACACTCTAAAAAAACATTGAGTTATTTGTTTAACCCAATGGTTGAGTTAAACATATTTAGTGCTTTGTTAGGTTATTTTTTAACCTTTATTAGATTATATTGTTGATAACTCAACTATAGTTGAGTTACATATTTGGTGCTTTGTTGGGTTATTTATAACCTTTATTTAGTTTTTTATTTAATAGCTCAACCAGTTGGGTTAAAATTTTAATTTCAACTGATTTCACTGACACAAAACAGCTGTATTAACGTGTGTAATGTTGTTTTTGCGTTATAAAGTTGATTTAAGCTATAACGCAATAATATTGTTGTTATTTTTTTAATCAAATTACCTCTCGGTGTCATGTTTTTATTTCCATTTACCATCCAAGACCATCTTTTAGAAGTGTTTGGATGTGGTTAAAATGTATTGTACGTTGCGGACACTGAGTGAAGCCTGCTGCAGCTGCTGGACAGTTTCTACAGCACACGGAGCTCCATATTCTGCTCATGATTTTCTGCTTGCACAGTTTTTGAACTGTTTGTACTTTGTTCTATTTCTTCATTGTTTGTGATTCTTGATTTTTTTTAACAAAAGTGTCTGGAACTAAAATGTAACGGAAAAAATTATTTTCAATACTTTTAAATACTGTATGTTATTTATTTAAACAGTCATAATTATAAAAATAAAAGTAGTTCTAGTAATAGCAATACCAGAATGAAAAAAATAACATTTAATCAAAATAACCCAACATACTGGGTTAAATTATATAACCCAATACATTGGGTTAAAATAACTCATAGTTGGGAAGGTGCTACAATAACCTATAGTTAGGTTATATGTTGGGTATTTTTAACCCAACTACTTTAACAGAGTACGCATTGTACTCAGTGTGCAAGGTTTGTTTACGTGATGAATTTTTTGCTTATGATTACGAAAAAAAACACATGCGAACATTTTACTGTGTCAAGACCTTAAGACCTCGATTAGCTTGTTCAGGTGTGTTTGATCATGGTTGGAGTTGAACTCTCCAGGACACCGGCCCTCCAAGAACAAGTTTGGTGACCCCTAGTGTTTGCCAATCGAGAAATTACTAGCAGAGCAGTTTAAACGCACTTATCTCAGGGTTAGGGGGGATGAAGCCGCACGTTTTCGACACCAAAGTTAGTTTGAAAAAGTTGTTAGTTTAGGTATTTTAATTGTGTTAAAGTGTCCAGTGTGGATCATGTTCTTTCAGGTTTTATAACAGACTGAATCCCGTGTCGCAGTGTGATCACTTGTAGGGCTAAACTCCAGTGTGGATCTTCATGTGTTTATTAACATATGATAATTTTGTGAAGCTCCTCCCACACTGAGTACATGTGTATGGTTTCTCTCCGGTGTGAGTCCACTGGTGTATTTTCAGTTTTTGTAGAAGACTGAACGTCTTGTTGCAGTGTGAACACTTGTAAGGTTTCTCTTCAGTGTGAATACTCTGGTGTATTTTCAGTTTTTGTAGAAGACTGAAACTCTTGTCGCAGTGTGAACACTTGTAAGGTTTCTCCCCAGTGTGGATCCTCTGATGCTGTTTCAAACCTCCTGATCTAATAAAACTCTTCCCACACTCAAAGCACACAAACTCTCTGACACCAGTGTGGATCTTCTGATGTACTCTGAGATGCGACTGCACTGTATAGCTCTTTCCACACTCAGAACATGAATACGGTTTCTCCTTTGTATGAACTCCAAGATGGATCCTCAGCGCTGAGGGCCTTATAAATGCTTTCCCGCATTGATCACATCTGTGTGTTTTCTCTCCAGTGTGAGTCAGCATGTGCTGATAAAGGTTTGATGATTGTCTGAAACTCTTCCCGCACTGAGTACATGTGTACGGTTTCTCTCCAGTGTGAATCCTCTCATGTGCTTTCAGGGGTTGTAGCTGATTGAATGATTTGCCGCAGTGTAAACACTTGTACGGTTTCTCTCCAGTGTGGATCCTCTGATGGATTTTTAAAACGTTTTGACGACTGAAACTCTTCCCACACAGAGAGCATATAAAACGCTTCATCTTCGTGTGAACATTGAGGTGGACTTCATTCAGCTCTGAAAATTGAATAAAAACAAAAAGGAGGAGGTTTGAAATTGAAAACTCAAGATTTTGTGGTTATTTTGTAGACCCTTTATTCCAACGTGATAAATAGTCTACTAGTCCTTCCATAATTTAAACTACTTCCAGCCATTAAATCATTTAAAGACCTCAAATTATTAAGTACACTTCAGTTATATATACAGACATCTCCATCACTTTTCATTCATTCTCCTTCAGTTTAGTCTCTGATTTATCAGGAGTCGCCACAGTGGAATGAACCGCCAACTATTCCACCATATGTTTTACGCAGCGGATGCCCTTCCGGCTGCAACCCAGTACTGGGAAACAGTATGCCATATTCTTAAACACAAAATATTGTTAAGATAAATGAAAAGACAGATATGAGACATTACTAAAACTGATGAAGTGCTTAAAGATTAACAAGCTGACTGTTGTCTAGCCTCATAATTGAAGAGTAATGAATAAACACAAACCTATTAGTTCTTCAGTCTCTTCCTGTTTAATTCTGCAGGGTTCTGGATCACTCATCTTCTCACTGTCCTTCAATAAACTCTGTCTTTGTCTTTCACTGATGGCGGCAGAGCTTCAGGATAATAAACAGAAAAATCTGATTCATTTACACTGATTAACCAAACAAAATGTCATTATATCTTGTAGGTGACACAACATGTGATTAAATTCAGCTGACATCAATTAATTTAAAGTGTCAATATGTAGCTCTGATAACATCAGTATGATGATTGAAGTAAAAACAGGAACATTTGATATAAAATAAAGGGGATTTAAGCAGCTCTGATAATATGGATGAGCCTCAGATTAAAAACAGCCATTCAGGATCAGCTAATTTTATACTGACCATTTGCAGGACAAACATACTTTTGTACCATTGTAATCACATTTATATCAATATCTAGTCTAAACATTAAGTATTCATTTCAATCAAGTATTTCGATGGTTAGCATGTAGCCTATGTGCTATGAACACAAACTGGTAAATCATAAAAAGCCTTTAAAACATAAAGAGCACCTAAAACTATTTATTTAAGGTGTTTTGCATCAAAGTTACTATAATTGCCGCTGTAGAGTATCTCTCTTTACAGATCATACTTTACAATGTAATGAACAAAAACCTGTAAAAACTACACAGGTAAACACAACGCTGAGCTCATATCTTCCTCTCAGAGCTGCTCTCTGCCTGCTGTATTGTTTTGGTCAGCAGACACACAGATAGAGGTCAACTCAATGCAGAAACTAGTCGCAGATTATAAGAGTAAATAACAAACTGTGTTGTAAGCACGAAAAAAGTATGATAGACTTACCGCAGAAATCTCGACGCTGAATGAACGCGTCATCGCAGACGTCATCACGGGAAGGCGGGACCAACGGAAGATCGGCAAAAACGCCTCAAATAAAATACTGCTGACAAGCCAAAACAATCGATAACGTGGGCAAAAAATATCTTAATCTCAATCGTGTGTGAGGTGAAATATTGTTTTATCTACTAAAGTTGTTAAAAACACATACCATCGATAAACATAAACAACATTTTTAGAACTAAACCAAAACGTTAAAAATAAAATTACATAAAATAACAAACTAAAAACAACAAATGTATCATGGAAAAAAAACAAGTATAAATCAAGTGTAGCGCTTCATTTTACTGAACAGGCAGGCTTCAATATGTACATGTTTAAAACATTCTTAAAGAAAAGATAACAATTACAGGTGATGAATCTACACAAGAACCAGCAGTATATATAACAAACAAGCATTGTATTTTTATAGTTTGCATAATTGTGTTAAATCATGAAGAAAAATGATACAGGCCTACAATAATAACGCAATTACATTGGGTGACCATACGCCCTCCTTTACGTCTTCTTTTGGGCACCTTAAAATGTGTGGAGCCAGGATAAGTAAATCTCCTAAAACGTCAAGAGATACAGCTTTTGCTTTCTGCAAACATCATTAACTTTATGTTTTTGCATAACTTTATAATTTTCCTTCTCTTTAAAGGTGTCATAAACTGCATTTATTTAACAAATTAAATTAATCTATGCATCTCAAGTTTTAAAAAATATACAGAATCGGTTTTATATGCTCATTTATTACTCCAATAAAAAATAAAAAATCCAGAATCAAAGCTCCATATCGACCATATCTGGAATAGTTGTGAATATTAATGAGCTCTGCTCTGATGCATAGTGATCACACACTAGGGTTGGGCAATGTCAACAAATTTGGCATCTTACGATGCATAATGTGAAACATCGTGATGGACGATCGCATCATTGTCGTAGATGGCGATGAATTAATTAATTATGAATGAATAATTAATTCATAGCGAATGAATTATTTGTAGCCTACCGTTTCAACTACCTGACCTGCATTGTCTTTGCTTTACCCATAACCAAATCATAAATAAATAAAGGTAAGCTACACACAAATGACCACCTGTCAATCACTTTCCGCAGGACTCTGGCATGAATAGGCAGAGTGATCTGTGTTGTTATAATGGCGTCCACAAACTTGGTTGGTAAAAAAGCTGCACAATCAACAGAATCTAAGGTTTTCACTAAAATGACTAAGTACAAGAGTGAAAGCGAAAGATTGAAGAAGTGTACTGACGCTGTGACACGTTACCTGATAGATTCAAAAGACCGAAGAGTCGTTAGATAGGGATCAAGATTAATTAAATATCACCTTTAACAACTATAGTGAGACACAATCCAGCGGTACATCCTGGATAAACTGTCCGAAATATAACCCCATCAGGATAACCTATTTTGCAAGTTGTGTTGTGTACAAAATTTAGGCTAAATTACAATTAAACGCATGCAAAGAGACGGACAGAGATATATTGTGTTGTATTTTAATGCTATAATGTAAATGAAAACACAACCAGGATTTAATATTAACCTCTGCATAAACAGAAGACATTTAATAGAGTGTATATCTGTTATTTCCCTTCAGAAAAATGACATTAACAGCTGAGCGACTGATACGTAAACGTGCATTTATACTATGTTATACTCAACAGCCTACGTGTGTCCACGATAAACACAATATATTAGGAAACCATACAATTAAACATACATTAACCCTGTTCAGAGTGGAGCTGAATAAATGTATAATCCGTATATCCTGCATTCTGCGTTCTGACACATGTGAACAGTTGCCTTGTGGACACACAATGCAACGCGTAGAAAACAATCTGGTGCGGTTGGCATTTTTGCTGTGTCTACCATTTTCAAAATAAGAGTCTCATAAAGATAGTAAGTGCAGCCTGGGGCGTGAATATTAATGATCCCACATGCAACATATCAGTCTGTGTTTTGGCTGCTGATTTCCTGATGATGCGGCTGATCGTCCGGCGGACGTAGAACCTAAAGTACATGTAAATGTCAAGTACATGCCAATGAATATCCCCATGAGCGCAACGTAACAGTCTGCATTGTGTTCCGATTGGCCTGTTTTTAAACTCACTGGATTTACATAAGAATAAGGAAACAATGGTGTATGAGGCTCACAGTATGACCATTCCCATATACTGATTACTTAATATTTGACTGTGCCTAGGTATATACCCAGATTTTCCTTCACTTTAAAGTCTGGTTCATACTTTTACATGGCTCCACAGCTGACTGTAGAGGATTTTATTTTTAACCCGCTTGCGGTTGTATTATTATTTGTAACAACAGGAGGCGACTCTCAGAAACCGTCGTCATAATACAGTAATGAACAAGAGTTGCTGAATGAATTTAATAATATATATATATATATATATATATATATATATATATATATATATATATATATATATATATATATATATATATATATATAATGAATAGTTTGTGATAAAGTTTGGAGAACAAAAATGTTTGCCACGACACCATTGGTCAGTCATGTTGGCACACAAACATTAGCCAGTGCATCTCGATCCCTCAGGACAAAGACTACAGAAAACATCTTTACCTGTCAGTGTGTGCGCATGGCTCCTGAATAAAGTGAAATTTAAAAGTGCATTTCAGCTAAATATCTACATTTTGTAATCTAACTAAAAGTGCTTCAGAGGAAATTGATGTGTCTGTGATCTTTGGATGCAGGACTCATAAATAAATACACAACAAAAGTCCAAGGCACTCGAAATGTAGGTGAAAAGTTAAAAGGCAATTTTAACATGGCTACTGTCATTTTCCTTCGGCTTAGTCCCTTATTTATCAACGGTCGCCACGGCGGAATGAACCACTAACTTATCCAGCATATGTTTTATGCAGCGGATGCCCTTCCAGCTGCATGGGAAACACCCATACACACTCATTCACAAACACACACACTACGTCCAATTAAGTTCATTAATTCCCCTATAGCGCATATGATTTAGATTAGATTAGATTCAATTTATTGTCATCACACATGTACAAGTACAAGGCAACGAAATGCAGGTAAATGGAACCCCCCGACCGTGCACAGACATCACAACTCCAGGGAAGACAGGTCACAGGAGGTGGAACAGGAAATAAAATACAATCAGGAATGAGAGGCAAAAAAAAAGTCCCTCTCACCTTGCTCTTAAGTTAGAGCAATGTGAGATCAGGGATAAGAAAAAGCCCCAGCAATCTAGCACAAAAACACACCGACAAGACATAACATTGCCAAAGGGGATGGGAACAGGGGGTGTGGATATAGTCCGGTAAGGGTGGGCAGCCATCAGGTCCTGCAGCCATGGAGGCGCTGGTCGCAGACCCGCCCACCTCCTCCAGTGGGTGAAAGCATACGAAGGCATTGGATTGGGGCCAGGAAGTGTCGTGCTGTGTATCTGTGTATGTGTGTGCGTAAGCCTGTATAGTCCAACAGGTGTCCTTGACGGGGAGCAGGAATTTCAGAGCGTTTTGGACTGTGGGGACAACCGGAGCACCCAGAGGAAACCCATGCCAACACGAGGAGAACATGCAAACTCCACACAGAAACACCAACTGGTCCAACCGGGACTCAAACCAGCAACCTTCTTGCTGTGAGGTGACAGTTCTAACCACTGAGCCACCATGTCACCTTTGGCTATTGTTTAGAAAAAATAATGTGATAATGTGCACTGATGCCCAATAGGCCCAATAGTAATGCAGGCTTTTTAACTTCCTTATTTACATTTCGAGTGCCTTTGGATTTTTTTTTGTGCATCTTAAACTCTCAGGTCTCAGATGACTGGAGTGAGTAATAAATGGAATTGAACGTACAGATAAACCTTAACTGAGGTGAGAATGTGGGGCAAAGGATGTAGGTTTGAACCGAAAGTTATAACCCAAATAAGTGGAAATTTAGCTAATTTATAGGCAGAGATTATGCTAAATGTGAATTTACAGTTCATAATTAGCAGTATTTACAAATGATTGAAAATCATTAACATACACAACTTTAACTATCAAATCTTTCTGAATACAGAGATTTTGTTCTGTGCCAGTGCCAACGCTTCAAGACAAAACAAAGGGCACCAATGTGCAAAAAAGCAGGTGTAAAAGAGTCATTAAAAAAGATCCCTTGGTTCTTTGGTTTGATGCACCATTGAATTGGTCCACCAAAGAGCTGATGAAGTTACAGTAAACACCACTCAATGGCGCTCAAAGATAAAATGGTCTAGACGAACACACATTACTAATACCAATAAAGAAGAAGATGGTGTCAATGGTGTCTGAACACAAATGCTGAGTCCTAATTTACATACTATCTGTCCAAACCATAGTATTTCGAAAAGAATATGCCAAAGATTTCCAGACGATTTACTATTTCAGGTAAAAACTTTAAGTGTAGAAGCGTCCATACTCTAACCGCTGATATTGCCCACTGTGCATTGCGTGTTGGATGTAATTTCGATTAGAACTATAAACGCAGGTGAAAAGTGTAAAACTACAAACATGATGGACGCGCAAGATCAACCGTCAAGTAGAGAGGCTTCTGGAAAGATGTTTGTATGACTGTCGCCACTAGCTTGCATGGTTTGGGATCTATAGAGCTGCGCATCGTTGGATTTGCTCTTCAGTGTTTGGACTCTCAGTAGTGATTATTAAACCACACTGAACTGAGCTAAACTGAACTGAACTTAAACACTACAAACTGAACTACACTGTTCCTATTTACTGTGACCTTTTATGTGAAGCTGCTTTGACACAATCTACATTGTATAAGCGCTATGCAAATAAAGGGGAATTGAATTGAATTGAATTAATTAATATGTAGCCAACTGGAACATATTTAAATCGCATTGTCTGTGTTAGATTTCATCTGCAACAACAATACTGAACTTATAAAAAGACGTGTTTGGACATTAACATCTGAATGCAGAATTATCCAAACACCTGAGGAGATTTCTCTGCATGACAGACTCGTGAATGGGAGATTAACCTGCTGCTGCTTCTCTAATAAGGTAGGGAATTAAATATGACAGAAATGTGGATGATTGACAGGGCTCATAACTAAGCAACATAATGATCTGTTAATGAGGAAGTAGTATGTCCTCCAAAGCTTGCATACTCTTCTGTTACACACTCTAAAGTATGGTTTTCCTTTACTAAAAAAGTACATACTTTTAGAGCGTAGTATAGGTATGTGAATTGGGACGCAGCATACGAGTTGTATGATATGCTCAACAGTGACAAAAAAATGCAGGAGGGAGTTACTATAAAGAGTAACTGCAGATCAAATACACTTATATCACGCGGCCGCCAATTTAAAACACGAAAGCGAGGCTGCGGTGGGCCCGGAAGTATAGGATCAGCACTGTAAACATTGCAACAACATGCTGTGGACTATAAACCCCCAGCTGTTGCCGTGATTTCCAAATACAGATATTGTGTACTCATCACTTTAATATCATCCAGTTCAGTTTAATTTAAACAATTAAAAGCATATTAGGCCTCAAACAACATCCCAATCTCTTTCAGAGTAATACGTTTAAGTGTCCTCCTAGGCTTCAGTTCATGGCAGCAGGTAAACACCGTTGGGATGCTTCCCTGCTTCAGCCTATGTAACCCGGTGAGTGATAAAACAATGCAGTCCTCTGTAGCTCACTCCTGTGTTGTCTGTAAGCGTTATCCTGGTACTGAAGTTTTACAAACGTCCATTTCCCGCTAACATTTAAGCGCCGCTGAGCGCGCTCATAAACACTACTGATTAGCCATAGTATTCACCAGTGATCAACAGAAATGACTGTGATTGGCCATGAAGGTAATCAGTTTACCGCTCTTCACCGAGTGCAAACGCAGATACATGGACATTGGAGTGTTTTAAAGCCGTGAAAACCAGTCAATTCATCAGCAGATCGCTCGTCTGTGTTTGCGCTCGGTTAACATCGGTGAAGTGCTGTAAACTGATGACCTTCACGGCCAATCACAATCATTTCTGTTGAGCACGTGAACACAATGGCCAATCAGCGGTGTTTAAGAACGCCATCAACAGCGCTTAAATGTTAACGGGGAATGGATGTTTTTTATTTCAGTACCGAAATTTTGTATTGTGACAAGTCTAATGTAGTGAAAGAATCAGTTCATTAACTTGAGTTTGATGAATGGCATCTAAAATGTGTCTGGGAAAGAAAACGTTAGCTAACTAGTGCCATTTAGCTGAAATGAGGTCCGATATCCATTTTTATTTTCACTATTCATTCAGAACGGACATTTGAGTCACTCAGAAGGCGGTGAAAGTATAAATTTGAATCACTTTCTCTTCACTTATAAGATATACAGCCAGCTACGACATTCCTGTGTGACTCAGGCGATACTTCCGGGTTTTTTCCCACCACAGCCTCGATTTCGCTGTTTAAAATGGTGGTCATGTGAAATCAGTCTATAGGATTCAATGGTTTCTTTCATGACTTCTAAGTTCATTAAGTGCCATCAAACATCAAGAAGTTCCATCAGTGAAAATCACTTATGTGTGAATGCAAAAAAATGTCCTGGTGTGCACAAGCCTTTTCCTTTGTATGAACTCTTAGATGTTTCTGCAGCTCTGCTGGACTCAAACGTGTTTTGCTGCATTGATCACATTTGAGTTTTCTCTTCAGTGTGAATCCTCTCATGTGCTTTCAGGCTTTGTAACTGAACGAAGGCCTTGTCGCAGTGTGAACACTTGTGAGGTTTCTCTCCAGAGTGGATCTTCATGTGGTTAAAAAGATATGATAATTTTGTGAACTTCTTCCCACACTCAGTACATGTGTACGGTTTCTCTCCGGTGTGAATCCTCTGGTGCCGTTTCAATTCTCCAGCTGTAATAAAACTCTTCTCACACTCAAAGCACTCAAACTCTCTCACACCAGTGTGGATCTTCTCATGTTTCCTTAAACTTGACTGCCATGTAAATCTCTTTCCACACTCAGAGCATGAATACGGCTTCTCCTTTGTATGAACTCTACGATGGATCCTCAGGTCTGAGGCCCTCAAAAATGCTTTATCGCACTGATCACATTCGTGTGGCTTCTCCCCGGTGTGGATCATCATGTGTCGATTAAAATCTGATGAGTGTGTGAAACTCTTCCCACACTGAGTGCATGTGTACGGTTTCACTCCAGTGTGAAAACTCTCATGTGTTTTCAGGTTTCCTGACTGACTGAATCTCTTGTCGCAGTGTGAACACTTGTACGGTTTCTCTCCAGTGTGTGTCATCTGATGTTTTCTTAAACAGTGCGGGCGATTGAAACTCTTTCCACACAAAGAGCATAAAAAAGGCTTCGTCTTTGAATGAACATTAAAGTAGATCTTCATGTCTTCACTCAGGTCTGAAAATCAAGTAAAGACAGAAAGATACAGTTTGAGGGAGAACTGCGAAGGATGCAAATGATTATTCTATAGGTGTGTTTTCAGACGTGCAAATCTTTAGCAACATTTTGTAAGTGTTGATAAAACAAAAAGACGTGTTTGGTGCAATCTGTTGGCATTTTGAGACCAGTGCAACTTTAATTTTCATGTTTTGTGCCGCGTTGTTGAAATAGCAAATCCATTTGAGCCACTTTGAAGACTCGTGTGCTGGTCTATAAAGGAGGTGAGTTAAGTTGTTGGAGCGTTGCTATTTTGAGGAACTGAGATAAACTACACCATTGACCAACTAAAAGCTGCTCTAAAGTAGGTTCAAACACTTACACACTGCTGAATACACACAGGATGTACAGCATTACACAAATATCTTTACAGATGAAAACAATTAAAGGATTAAAATGATACAAGAAATATTACTTTGTAAATAAATATTAAAACCACCGCCTGCATGCCTTCTTCACCTCTTTTTCAGTTTATTCATGACGATCTGCATCTGTATAATGTTATTATTAGCAGTATTATTGATTATATGCAGATTTATATTTGTTTTGATAAAAACAAGTTTAGATCTGTTCACTGTGGGGTTTTGGAGACGTCTGCATCACTATATGAGGGCATCAGAACAGGACGTGTGTTTGGATATAACTCAGTGTTTTGACCATACTTCATTATTATTGTTCATTTATTCCTTTGCTGGAGATTAGAACTGAATTTAGAAATAGTTTTGAAAGTAATCTTTGAGCTTAACAAACGAAATTAAACATGTAGGCTAATGGATGTGTTCAGTGGAGTGAGTTTCCACTGTTTCCTTTCTCCATGAAAGTAAAGAGTAAAAGTAAAATGAAAGTAAAGATGCTGAATGGAGGAGGCTCGTTCTTTATCCTCGCACTGCAGATGCTCTGTTTAACTGTTTTCTTGCTAGTGAAGTCTTCAGTTTTTACACTTACAAAGTCCAGCATGTAAATAGCAATATGATATGACGCAACTGACTCTTAAAGGGAATGTGAGATGAGATTGGTTTAATGCACGTTATGCTCAAAACATATCCAGAAATAACACCAAAATGGGACATATTTATATCGCATTTTGAAAGTGAAACCACCTCATATTCACTGATTATAATGTTCAGTATTTAATACACCACGGTCTCTTCTTTACATTTACGTTATAACACATTTAGCTCTGTGTTCTGGCCTGTTATTGCATACTGACTTCAATACTGATTAGATTCTAATCATTGTATTTATTTATTTATTTATTCTTTCTGTTTAATTGATTTATTCATTTTAGAGCCTTAACTGGAAGACGTGATTTGATTTGTGTGAGCCTATAGTGAACAAATGGTTGGTGGTTTAAACAATTATTAAAACTTATCAAAAAAGACATGCATTTACCTAACAAACATTTCACTGTTAGCTATTCTTTCAACATATAACAATATAAGAATGATAATTATAATGATAACAGGGAGGGAAACCCCTGTGTTTGAATTATATTTTGCTCAAAAACTGTTTAATAAAGTTTTAATAAAGGTTTTGGCTCTCAAGGAACTATTTATGGGACAATACCGGATGTATATCGTATCGTATCGTGTATATATATATTCCTCCCACAAATATCAAGATATGACTTTCTGTCATTAATTACTCTTTAATTATACTAAATAATATAATCTGGAAGGGTGGAACTTTATATTTACTTACCATGATAATTTTTGGTGTGTAAACGCAGAGAAGACAAATATGTGAAACTCCTCCCACAAGCAATGCAGTGAAACGGTTTCTCCCCATTGTGAATCTTCTTGTGTGCTCTCAGTTGTCCAGACTTACTGAATATTTGGTCGCAGCGGGAACACTTGTAAGGTTCCTCTCCAGTGTGGATCCTCATGTGACGCTTGAGATCGTATTTGCGGCTGAAAGTCTTTCCACACGGCGTGCAGGTGCAACCTTTTCCAGCTGTTTGATTCATTATAAAACTATGTTCTGTATTTGAGTGAGTTTCAGTTTCACTTTTGACATGATGTTTCTCCTCGTCTTCACTCAGTGCCTCAATCTCCTCCTTCACTACCACATCTGAAAATTAAGTAAATACGTTACATTTTTAGTGGCTAGTTTTTAACAACAGAAAGCGCTAAGCTAGTTTTTTATGATAGATGCTGATCTGGGATATCTTGTTAAAGCAGACAATGCTCAAGGCTAGGTTTATGTCATTAATAAAATTAGAAAGAGTCATGTTTACATTACACTTGTGGTATAAAAGCTGAGATGCAAAAACATGACAACTTGCACATCTTAGCCAAACACATAAGCGCTCTTAATCATGAAAATTTGACTGTATATTCAAGTGGTGTACGAATTTGGAGGAATACTGAGTACAGCACCATCTACTGTCAAAATCTAGGCTTATAAAAAATTAAAGAGAATCTCAATCCATTTGTGAAATCTTAGAAACAATGCAGAATTACCATAGTATTTACCACTACAGCTGTAGGGACAATTAACTCGGCTTAGTATTGACTATATTAAACCTACAAGCTAACATTTTCCACTACTGAGCACGTTCTAAAAAGGCTGATTTGCCGTTGTGTTCAGGAGCTCAAGAGATACATCTGTGATTGGCTACAATGATCATCGCTTCACAAAGCGTTTAAACTGACTATATCTGAAATCACCCCTATATACTTCAATATTCCCTACATTAATATACTCCACCTGATAGAGTGAATTAATTAAGTGAGTGAATTGGAGCACTGAAGTGATGCCATTTTGTTTGTGTTTGGTTGGTTGCCAAATCCCCTTAGATTAAATATTAAACTCTTGGTCAGACCCTGTTGTAGTTATTGAACACTCAGTGAGCTGTCTATCAGTAATAAAGTATTATGGTTTCTGGCATTTCTACAAATGCTGCTTCAAAATGTAATTGTTTAGATACTTGTTCATCTTGTGGTCAGATGTGGAAATTAATTTGTCCCACAAACTCTCTCACAGAGCCTAAAGTGTTTCATAGCAGTTTATCAGAGCATTTGCTGTTCACTGAATAATTAAATTTAACAAAGTTAATATAAAATAACAGGTAATGGGGAAAAACTGATTAAGTGCTTAAAGATTAATAACCTCACTGTTCTCCAGCTTCATTATTGAAGAGTAATGAATAAACACAAACCTATTAGTTCTTCAGTCTCTTCCTGTTTGATTCTGCAGGGTTCTGGATCACTCATCTTCTCACTGTCCTTCAATAAACTCTGTCTTTGTCTTTCACTGATGGTGGCAGAGCTTCAAGAGAAGAAACAGAGAAATCTGATTCATTTACACTGAATGAGGAAAAAAAAAACACACTACGATGTTATATCTTTTAGGTTTTATTAGTAAAAACTGAACTAAACTATTGATATAAAGTAAAGAGGATTTCAGCAGCTCTGATAATATTGATGAGCCTCCGAATATAAACACTCATTAAACAGCCATTCAGGATCAGCAGTAGATCATTGAGGTTTTAAAGGATAAATACTATTTAAAAAAACAATACATAAATGCATATATATCAATATCTAGTTTTACTGAAAGGTATTTATACCAATTAATTAAATGATTAGATTATTAGCATTACACATATGTGATATTTACACAAACTAAGAAATCACTAATCATTAATAAACTATTAATTTAACATTTTCAGCGTCAGCATTCATAATATCCTGCAGTTGATTCCTATTAATTCCCATCACAGATCATACTTTGCGATATAACAAATATGGAAAGACTCAAACTAATGTTAACAGACTAAAACACAAACACATTCACTCATATTGTCCTCTCAGAGCTGCTCTCTGCCTGCTGTATTGTTTTGGTCAGCAGACATACAGATAGAGGTGAACTCAATGCAGAAACTAGTCGCAGATTGTCGCTTTAATAAACTGTAAAGTGTGTTTTATTGTTGTGTAAACACGAGAAAAAGCGTCAACGACTCACCTCAGCTCTGAAGACTCGACGCTGAGTGAACGCGTCAGTGCAGACGTCATCACGACGAGGCGGGAGCAACGGAGAAACGTTAAAAACGGCAAATTGAAATATGTTGACAAGCCAAAACAATCGCTAATGTAGAGAAAAGATCTTATCAATCATGTGCGGTGTGAAACACTGTTTATTAGGCACTTCAAATGTTAAAATTACACTTCATTTTGATATAAAAAAGCTTTTTTTCTTACTACGACCAATAAACAACCCTTTTATACCTACACTAAAACAGGTACAATCAGTAAATAATATAAAGATAACAATTACAGGTGATCAATCTGCATAAGACAATTTTATGTTTTGCATAATTTCACGAAGCAAAATGATAAAGGCCTACAATACTAAAACATCTTAAATAGGGTGACTATACATTCTCTTTTGGGGATTTGTTTTCAATAGTCTTTATTAGTTTTCCTAGTGATGGGTTACGGCCGGAAGGGCATCCGCTGCGTAAAACAAATGCTGGATGAGTTGGCGGTTCATTCCGCTGTGGCAACCCCGGATTAATAATGGGACTAAGGTGAAAAGAAAATGAATGAATGAATGAGTCTTCATTAGTTGTATGCGTTTTACTTTATACCTTTCTTAAAGTCTGATTTATACTTTTACATGACTCCACAGCTGACTGCACACACATGAGGCTTTTATACTTGATGCGCTCACAGTTTTACTAATATTTGTAACAACAAGAGAAGACTCTGAATAACTGTCATCATCAAACAATGATGAAAAACAGGTCAGCACATGGAGTAGCTGAATTAAGTAATTTTTTATATTTTAAATGAATAGGTGGTGGATAAATTTGGAGGACACTAATGAAATGTTTTCCACGCCAGTGGTGTAGTTCTAAAAAAAGGTGGTGTACTATTACCCACTCAATCCAAATTTTAAAAGTAGGCAAAGAAATGACGAATGTCAATGTTTCTTTTTATATATATATATATATATATATATATATATATATATATATATATATATATATATATATATATATATATATATATATATATATATATATATATATATATATATATATATATATACGCTAAACATCAGTTACCTGTTAAGAGTTACATTTTGGAGAAAACATCTGTGCTGAGGGGAGCGCCGAGGAAACAAGTGTTTCCATAGTAAAAAACTCCAAATATGCAGATATTCTAACAATCTAGCGATAAACACACACCTTGTGCTCATGGTCTGCACAGCTGTGGTTTGCTGACTAAATGAAAAGCAAATTGAAAACAGAGCGGAATTCTGCCGCCATTTTTTATCAAATTTAAAGGGGACTGAGGCGATCATTTAGTAGTGTACAGTTCATGAGGTACTCGCAAAAGTTTTAGGGGGGCTGAATGGAAATATAGGAGGGCTAAAGCGACGTCCATACTGTTTAATAATTTTACTTGAATGTTTCAATGAGACATCATTCAGATGATTTGTTGTGATCTTCGAAAAACTCACGAAATGTTCTCACAGTTGCTGCGGTCGTCAGGGGGCGGGGAATGGCACAAGATAAACAAAAATGGACCAACTGCAACAAATTAAGATGTGAGTTAAAAAACATTTGGTATACCGTTAAAGGAGACGCGAATACACATAAATTAGGGACCTTTAATCACCAAAACAAGTGAGTATACCGAGGGTATGATCCTTAGAAGTCGTAATACTCAAACAGCTCATGGAAAAAAGTAGGCATACTGAGTATACGTGAGTATAGCAAGGACTACACCACTGTTCCACGCCACCATTGGTCAATCATGTAGGCACACAGACTTTAGCCAGTGCATCTCAATCCCTTAGTACAAAGACTACATTAAGCATCTTTACCTGTCAGTGGGTGCGCAAGGCTTCTGAATAGCATAAAAAGTAAAAGTGAAACAACTGACTATTTTTCTACTTAATTTAAACTGACTTTTAATAATCTTTGACCAATTGAAAAGTAATAGTGTCAATAAAGATTAAAGGTGCAGTATGTTAGATTGACATCCAGTGGTTGAACTAGGTATTGCACTCTAAAATCAAAACACCTTTTGACCCAACCCTTCCCTCGAGTATGAATGCTGAAAAACATCTCGAATACATCATCCCGGTGTGCTGCACGAGCCTTAAGGCTTCTCTTTTGTATGAACTCTAAGTTGTTTCTTCAGTTTTGCAGCACTCAAAAATGTCTTGCCGCATTAATCTTTGTTGGAACAGGATGATACACCGCGTTATGTTGAGCAGAGATGGCAGCAACATAAACCTTCAGTGTGTGACGAATGACCAACTTAACGTAAGGGAAGAATAGATATGAATGATTCTGAAGTGAAGCAAATGCTATCGTAAAGGAGTGCCTGTTATACTTCCTCTGATTGATGGAGTGACTGTACCAAGATACATTTAATTTGACAAGCTATGTTTCCATCCAAAACAGCAAATTAACTCAATGAGCCAAACTGGATTATCGCATATAAGACATGCAAATAAAGCAGCGTTTCCATCTAATGAGTCAAAGCGAACAAAATCGACACTTCCCGATTACCTGGCGACAAATATCAACAGTAAAAATGGAATTTACTGTGGTAGAAGAAGCTGCGTGAATCTTTTCTTTATTTAATAAATGACTTGCGCCTCAGAAGGCAATCCTGACACGCAGTGAACGCGCGGTGGTGCTTGAAGACGAAGAAGCACAGACGCTCTTGATTCTGGAGGTCTTAATTATATAATAACACTAATACTGAGATGGTTCAGGCGTTTTAGAATGACCAATACAACAAAATCGCTAATAAAACACTCTGAATAGTGAATCGCTCATATATCTGATCCAGCCGGATCTCACGAGAAAACGTAAGTATTTTACGTTTTGTCAGTTTAGTGGCTAATTGGTACGAATTCGTACGAGTTCATTCGTACGAAATTGTACGATTTTAAAAAGGAGGCGTGGCACCTAACCCCACCCCTAAACCCAACCGTCATTGGGGGATGAGCAAATCGTACTAAATCGTATGAATTAGATCGTACGAATTCATACGAATTAGCCACTAAATCAAAAAGTTACCAATTGCCGTGAGATTGTGTTGATCTTATCAGAGACAGATCCTCTGATAGACACGGCTTTGAAACACTCCAGTGTTCATTCCAGTGTAAATGCTCAGTGAAGCGATGATCAATAGCTATGTTTCCATCCAAAACTGCGAATTAATTTTATGCGCAAAACTGGATTATCGCATAAAAGATGTGCGAATAAAGCAGCGTTTCCATTTACTATTAATAATATAATAACACTAATACTGAAATCGTAAAGGCGTTTTAGAAAGACCAAAACAACATTTCAGATGGGTTACAGTGTGCTCAGCCTGCTGGTTTGTCCATTTACACACGTTTTAATCATCACGTGATCTCTTACAACAAAATCACATGACCTTTTATAATGCGCATACTGGAATATGGAATATGTTGGCATATTTTCTTATCGAATATAAAGTTTATCCTACTCAGTTACGCGCATGTTTTTTATGCGCGTTTTCAAAATAATGAGCATCTTGCCGTTTCCATCAACCAATTTTTTATGCGCATCTCCAAAATGCGCATAAAAATAGGTGGATGGAAACGTAGCTATGGACCCTTTTAATACATTTCAAAGTGATTGGTCTTCTAAGCAAGTTCAAGAACTGTTGATTTAAAATCAAGCTCATGGTGACTGACTGAAGGAAAACATGAATAAAGCTACTCCTAAAATGGTTCTTCTTGCTTAAAATGGTATGATAACTGTGTTGAAGTGTCCAGAGTGAATCTTCTCATGTTTATTCAGGCTTTGAAATTGACAAAATCCCATGTCGCAGTGTGATCACTTGTAAGGCTACACTCCAGTGTGGGTCTTCGTGTGTTTGTTGAGACTTGATAATTTCGTGAAGCTCTTCCCACACTCAGTACATATGCATTGTTTCTCTCTGCTGTGAATCCTCTTGTGCTTTTTCAAGTCTCCAGCTGTAATAAAAGTCTTCTCACACTCCAAGCACACATGTTCTCTCACACCAGTGTGAATCTTCTGGTGTCTTCCTAAAGTTGACTGCGATGTAAAACTCTTTCCACACTCAGAGCATGAATAAGGCCTCTCCTTTGTATGAAGTCTAAGATGGATCTTCAGCTCTGAAGGCCTCCAAAATGTTTTGCTGCACTGATCACATTTGTGTGGTTTCTCTCCGGTGTGGATGATTATGTGTTGTTTAAGTTTTGCTAATTTTGTGAAACTCGTCCCACACTGAGTACATGTAAACGCTTTCTCTCCAGTGTGAATCTTCTCATGCGTTTTCAGATTTCTTGTATTACTGAATGTTCTCTCGCAGTGTGAACACTTGTAAGGTTTCTCTTCCATGTGAATCATCTGATGTCTTCTCAGATAATCTGACTGACTGAATGTTTTGTCGCAGTGTGAACACTTGTACGGTTTCTCTCCAGTGTGAGTCCTCAGGTGTTGCCTTAAACAGTGTGAACGATTGAAACTCTTTCCGCACAAAGAGCAGGAAAACGGCTTCATCTTTGAATGAACGCTTAAGTAGGTCTTCATGTCTTCATTCAGCTCTGAAAATCAAGTAAACAAAACCAAATTACATTTTAATAGAAACAATTTCAAGTAGGGATGCTTTCACTTTCACTTTCAAACATTTAACTCAAGTTAATGAATTGATTCTTTCACTACTTTAGACTGTCACGATACTGAATTTCGGTACTGAAATAATAAAAAATCGATTTCCCGTTAAAATTTAAGGAACGGTTGATGGCGTTCGTGAACAATGCTGATTTGCCATTGTGTTCACTTGCTCAACAGAAATGACTGTGACACGGCCAATCACAGTCATTTCTGTTGAGCACTGGTGAATACTGCGGCTAACAGCTGTTTAAGAACGCGCTCAGCAGTGCTTGAATGTTAGCGGGAAATGGACATTTTTAAAACTTCAAAATGTTTTTGAAACATGAGGGTTTGCTACAGAGGACTGCGGTGTTTTATCACTCACCAGGCTACATCGACTAAAGCAGGGAAGCGTCCCAACGGTGTTTACCTGATGCCATGAACTGAAGCCTAGGAGGACACTCTTAAAGAGATTGTGATGTTGTTTGATTTCCTAATATGCTTTTAATTGTTTAAATTAAACGTCCTAAATTATATTAAAGTGATGTTTACACCAGTTCTGCATTTTGAAATCGCAGCAACAGCTGGAGGTTTGTAGTCCACAGCATGTTACTGCAATGTTTACATAGTTCCGGGTGTCTTCCCACCTCAGCCTCACTTTGGTTCTTTAAAATGGCGGCCACGAGAAATAAGCGCATTGGAACCTAATTAGAATAAAACCTAAGTAATCATCGTTTAATATGATGTACTTTTAGAAAAAAAATGTCCATATATGTGGATTCGTGGTCCGAATTTCCATAAAACACAATAAAGTCATCTTCGTGTAACAGAATGAAAAACTCTTTATTTCTGCCTTGAACACAGCAGTTTTTTCCTGACTGTTTTTAATGCATTGATAACAAATACACACATATTTTTTGAACATGATTTGACTATCAGAGAGCAAAAACAACATTTTTCTGCCCATTTTGGACAGTTAAAAATAGTGTTAGGGACATTTCATATGCTGCAAAACAGTTGCAGGATGACACTGTATGTCTGTATGCCACTCTTGCATTGGGCTACTAATGTGTTTTGAACATCATAGTGAAAAAAAGAAAAAACAGCTCATGTGACATTTTGCATTGGTAATATAAAAAAGGAACATGTCATTGCCCGTTTCCACTAAGATGTGCAGTACGGTACACCTCTATCAAGCTTGCGTTTCCACTGCCAAAAGGGTCCCTTTGGTGGGCGTGGTGTACGACAGAAAGTTTCAGTCATTGTCATTTTTACTCAAGAAAATGTCACAGTAAAGCCGTAAGGGTCATTCACATATCATACGAGAAGCACTTCTCACAAAACAGATGCTTTACACACATAAATAGTTCTGTATAAATGTTTATAACTAACCTTTCTATGAACATAATTTGATAATAACTGCAGATCAATGACGAAATATGCAAAATAGCCTACTGTAATGTCTGCAGTTATAAATAAATAAATAAATGCAACATATATGAACACATACACCCTTAAAGTCTCCGATATGATATCAATTACAGAAAAACTACACACAGCAGACATTTAGGCCTTATTTGGGTTCATAAACAACACAAAATATAGCCCACAGTCAGAGCAGACCTCTCATCTGTGTCTGTAATCTTCAGCAGTACATGTAGCCTCTGTTAGAGAGTAATTCAGTCATTCCGAGTTCATAATAGCCCATAAAAGTTCATATGGTGATGATAATAGTTAAACATGGCAGTTTGTTCATGTTTTAGGTTGCAGAAGCATCATTTGCTCCTTTGTTTTTTCGCACTTCACTCTTGACAGAGAGTCACTTATGACAGGATCGGATATTAGAGCGCTTCGATGATCACCCGCACGTTATTAATATGAGCTCAAAACGTTTGTTATTTCAAATATAAATGCGCAGCGAGCTCTCTGGAGAACGTGAAACCGCTCGTGCTTTAAACAGCCTTGTAAAACACCAACAGGACATGGCAGAGTTTGTTCTTCTTGGCTTTGTGACTGTTCATCAAGACAACGACAAAGTTTGTTTGAGCTTAGGTCGACCATGGCTTGTTATTATATGTATATAGTTTTGCGGTGTAATGTCTCGGCTGTGTTTTTAAAATTGGTGCTTTGTTTTCATTCTCCTGCTTCTGCGTGTGTTGTATCTCTGTAAACCAATAGTGTTTACCTGCGCGTCTGGCTCCGCCTAACGGTAACCTTTGGGCCAGTTGGTACCCTTTGCAAGAGGTGTCGAAAAAGTGGTACGGTATGGTTCGGTAAGTCTTTCGACAGTGGAAACAGCCATAAAAGCGTACCGAACTGTACCGTACCGTACCAATAAGTGGAAACGGGCCATCAAAGACTGCGATAACTGAGCACTGAAGGACCACGCCTGCTTACAGAGCCCCAGAGGTCACCAGATTGATTGACCTTCACGTAGTCGGAGAACATGAACTTGTAGGAACATATACACAACTTGAGAATCCGTGCCATCACTTATGTGTGAAAGGCTGAGTAACAGTTGCGCTCTGCTTGCAAGCACAAAAACACTTTGCAGGTCATACAACGCACTCGGGTTCTTCCAGTGCAGCCTAGTTGTCTGCAGCGCATTGCATTTTTCAGGCCGATCATCTCTGGGAGGTGGGCATTAGCCCTCCTGCGGACCGAGACATGGGGCAACTCTGTCACATGACGTTTCACTCCCTGGTTTGAATCTTCTTCCTCTGACTGTGTCGAAAGGTCTGCATCTGCGCCGTGATGCTGGGCCAAGAGGATCGTAGCCACTTCCATGCGAAACTGAAGGAACTGGACGAGTCTTGTTTTTGGTCCAGCACATATTGCATGGTCTTTTTGGTAGAGTAGCCAGCTGTTGGCTAAAGCCAGATCTGTGAAGTGCATTACTATCCGCATTGTCCACTTCTTAGTACGGGTGCTCATGCGATAGTAACTTATCATTCTATCCATCAAATCAACTCCAGCCATCTTGTTGTTGTACTCACGGACAATGCTTGGTCGCCAGACAGTGACATATTGTTTCATTTTCTTGTCCCAGCGCTGGCAGGTGTCTTCTGGCTGTGTACCATGAACAACAGACATCAGCAATACTGGTTTGTTGTCGTACCACTTCACTACACACAACTTTCCATCTTCAGTGGAAACTTCTGATGAGGTACCCGATGAGCCATTTTTCATGGCGTTGTCACTGGGTAACTTATACTTCGCTCCAGCGAGTCGGTTGTTCATTATTGTACCAGTCATGTACAGGTCTTTCTCCATCATTCGTTGCGCACCTTTGATGGTGGTGAAGAACCGGTCACAATACACCTTTGTGCCACGATGCAGAGTTTGGCACAGACGATCGATGACTAAGCATCCTAAACCCAGGCCCTCTGGCTCTTCGACCTTCCCAATCAGTGAACCTGTGCCTTGATAAAGCTCAAAGTCAAGCACAATACCATCTGATGTAGAGCAAACAAAGTTCTTTACGCCAATTGGGTTTGGCTTCATTGGCAGATATTGTCTGTACGGACAGGCTCCTGTGAAAGGAATCATCTGCTTATCAATACATGCGCAATCAGGTCGGTTAAGAGACAAGCAGCCTTGCAGAATTCGATCCAGAAAAGGCCTCACCTTCCAGAATTTGTCTGACATTCTCAGGTCTTCTGGCACATCATGATCAATAACCACTTTTATTGCTCCCCTCAGTTTGAAGAATCTATCACGAGTGAATTTATCAGTGATGGCAGTGATTTTCAAGGCTTTGGACCAGTACATCCTAATGGTTGGGTATCGGATGCAAGACATCAAAATACAGGCACCAAAAAAGTGGTAAATCTCATCTGTCGTCATGTTAAGTGGCTCTCCACTCTTAGACAGTGACATAATATTAGAGCATTCTGCAATCGTCATCATCAAATCTCTATCTATGTACTGTTCAAAATAGTCTAGTGGTGTCCAACCATGTCTGTCTAGATCAGTTTCGTCCTGATGCTGATACTCTGCCAGGTTTGGCGTCAATGGAGTAGCCTTCCAGCGAAGTCCACGTCCTGCACAACCAGAATCAGAATAAAAATAGTTTTTATTGTAGGAAGTTACATTTTTACCCATGTAAGCAATTGAGGAGTATTGGTGCATAAAATACTTGAATCTGTCTGGAAGTCTATATGAAATTTGAAGATTTACCTAAGGTGTGAAGGCCAAAATAATAACAAGTACCTTGTTCAGAGTCTCCCTTTTTCTTTTTTTTTGTTTGTCTTGGTGTTGACTCTTCCAAGTCATCTTCTGAGCTGTCAGCCTCAATCTCTTCACTTTGACGGCGACGTTTAAGAGTGCGGGATGAACCTGAACTTGTGCCTGTCTCTTGCCCTGTCCATGAACCTGTCAACAAGTTTTGTAAATAAGCATTTTGCTTGCAATTCTGAGGCCCTGACTGCATTAAATAAACAAACATTTGCTTGGTCTTGGCTAACCGTTATCTGCATAATCCGCATGTTTGCATCCTCTGCTGTGGTCAGTGGGCTGAGGAATGTGGTCCTCATCATCACTACTGTCCTCACTGCTGCTTTCCTCTTGTGGTGATGGTTGGTAATTGCCATCCAGAATGGGATCATCGTTGTCAGAGACATCCAGATCAGAGACGTCTCCATCAATCAACTCAAATAGCTCCAATGCTCTTTGCAAAGAAAAGCGCTCTGGAAATAAAAACATAAAATTAATTTGTATTTGATTTGATCATTTATGTATGTAGGTTTGCATTATTTATTCCAATGGGATAATATGCAAACTAATTTACATGTGCACATTTTTACTAGCATATTACATTTTTACTAACATTTTCAACCCAACTAATTGAAGGATGTATTTAGTGATTAAATTGTTATTTATTTTATTGGGACCATGTACAGCTTTTTAGCTGCATCAGAGCTAGCTTTTTTCCCATTTTACGCGTGCATGTTTACTAGCATATTAGCTGTTTTGAGGAGTATCATTCCTAAAGCACTATGGGTGGGTATAGATACATTTTTTAAAATCTAGATTACTCTCACTCTATGAGTCTCTAGATTAATCTAGATTAAAATGGCTCATTTGAGATCTGCCGAAGGCATTCAGAATATGTGTGCTACCCAAATAATCACTAAAAGTAAGTCTTTGAGAACATGTTTCTCAAGCCAGGTGGTCCATTATACCAGGGGCTCTCCTGTTTCACAACTGCTTGAGAAACTGTTCTACTATGACAATTGGTGATGAAAATAAATGATGTTCAATAAGAAGTACTTGTGTTTATTAACTGTTTATTCAGTTAAACATGAACTTTGAACTGTAGGCCTACATAAGCTCGAAACAACGCTATTTGATCACATTAATCCAACTGAAGTCATAGCTGAACCAAACAGAAATCTAATTAAGACATGTGGAGTATGCAGGTATTAGTGGCATTATTGAAGTAAACACCGCAATGAAACTATTATCACATCATATAGGACTTTTCACCATATTTTCCGACAAGATCCACACACGCGGCTGTCAGTAAAGGACCGCACACACACATATCGTGAAATGCGGATGTTTTTTCTTTTCATTTGGCATACGTTATTAAATTCCCTAACACTTATCGGTCCTTACTCCTTATTTGCGTCCAATACCCCTGTTTGTCACAGGGGCATGAATGAAATGTTCATGAGTGAATCTGCCGAACTGCAGTTAAAGTCACCCAAAATCACAGAAAACTCTTACATGAAAGCACTTCACATAAACGCCTTCATTATATTATTGTCTATTAAGGCAAATAACTAGATTACAGATGTTCATGTAAGCGTAGTCAGTCGTGTCTTCGAAGTAAAGATCCAAAAGGGATCTATTTTATTTCCATATGTTTTACTAGTACGCATAAACTCTACAGGTGCCTGATAGTTAGATGTGGAGCTAACATTAATCAGATTCACTCTAGTGAACTGCATCCATGTTAGAACATCACGTTTGATGAGGTAATTTCACAGTAGGAATACACACAGGTTCAAAGACTAGTTCTCGCCACCTACTGTGCAATTTGTCCAGGTATAAATCCACACTAAAATATCAAGGTGAAAGTCATCGTAGCTTGCATAGAATAGACCCAGCTCCCAACCCAACTTTGAGAATAGATTAATGGCTATATTTTTTGATTGAGTGATAAGAGTCTTGCGTTAACGCCAATAACGGCCCACCACTAATAAGTACACATGTGTGTACTTCATGTTTAGAGACCTACAAAGATACTAGTTTTAAACTTCTTTTATCAAATTTGCATGTCATAACAAATATACAAGGCTTTTATAAATATCTAAATCAGAACAAGCTATGAAATATGACAGAACTTCTTACCTGGTTGACGTTTGTGTATGGCGCTACCACTTGAATCTTCCTTTGTGTTCGCCGACATTTTTGACCGTAGTGTGTTATAAACTTCTGACACCACTAGATGGTAGCGTAAGTACCCCCATAGGTGTCCATAACACCACCAATTCAGCAGAGAATACAATTGTAGACATAAGAGCTAAAATGTGCCGTCCACGTATGTGGCCACTAAGCACTTGGAGGTTAAACCTGTGCAGTTTATGCTTCTTTTATCGAGTTGGTCTCTTGACCTTATGTATGGGAGATGCATTAAACTCTACGATGTGAAAAAACACACACCATCTCAGCTCGAGCAGTGACGAAACATTAACAAGTGAAAGCATTTCAATATCAACAGCAGGAATATCTCTTTGGGATGGAGACTTTAGTGTTTTAGACTTCATGGATCTCATACAAACACAAATGAAAACATCATACAACCCCTTTAAATACGATATAAACTTTACAATTATTCAAATTAGTAAAACTGGGAAGGGTTGGATCTTTACAAGATCAACTTACCATGAAATTTTGTGTGTGTGTTTGTAGAGTAAATATATCCCTGAAACTCTTCCCGCAGGCGATGCAGAGAAACAGTTTCTCCTTAGAGTGAATGTGCTCGTGCGATTTCAGGTCTTCCAACTCACTGAATCTGCTGTCGCAGTGTGAACACTTGTAAGGTTTCTCTCCAGTGTGGCTCTTCATGTGAATGCCGAGACTGTATTTGCACCCAAAACTCTTTCCACATTCAGTGCAGGAGAAATCGTTGTGTTCTGTGTTTGTGTGAGTTTCTTCTCCACTGCTGACATGATGTTTCTCCTCATCTTCACTCAGTGCTTCACTCTCCTCCTTCACTATCACATCTGAAAATTAAGCAAATACGTTACATTTTCAATCAATTCGTTCAATCTCAGAATCACTGTGCATTTATTTATCACTACAGCTGTAGGCACTATTAAATTAAATAATATTGACATTATTAAACCCACCAGCTAACATTTACCACTGTTGTGCAGGCTCACGAAACCCCAAAACACATTTTTTAAGCTGTTGAGAGTCATATATGTGTCCCACACTGCTATAAACACTATTAGGACACATATATTACACTAACAAGTGAAAATTGGTTGTTTTTTCGTTATTTCGAGCAAATTCGTTTTTCAGGCTGATTAGATCCTTGCATGTATTCCAGTGTGGAGAGTGGATGTCTGTACGTGCGAGTGCATCGTGATGTCTCTGAGTATGCAGCGTTAATTCATGAGAAAGAGTTGGTTCAAACCAATCAGCTCGCTCTATTGTGAATGAGGGGCAACTTCATTAATATGCATGATAGCTTCAAAGACGTGTTTTACGTGTTACAGTGTTCAGACGACAGAGAGACGCCATGTTGTGTTGCCAAAACGAGTGGAAGAAGAAGAATTGTTTGGAGACGCAGGTTCTCAGAGTTGTGTTTATAAATGTGCTGCAACGAAGGTTTTGTTTTCATTTCCCGCTATGAGAGCGCAGCTGGACTCACGTGTGGACTATAGAGCTCGCAATACACGGAAGAACTACGTTTGTACGGAACATGTTTTACCAGAGAGCTTATCACATCTGGAAATGGTGAAATCCAGATTTGCTGCTCGTCTCCTTTTAAAAAAGACGCAGCTCCCGTCTCTACAGATTTGGTATGTGTATGATCACTGTTGTTTGTTTGTTTGTGTGTTTGTTTATTCAGAGGGCAGTTAGTATCATCGGCAGTACTCTTTCAGGGTTCAAAGACATACCTTAGTCAAAATGATTTCTAAGTTAATAAGTTTACAGTACGTTAATAACACTACAATATTCTGGGCTGAAAGATCCGCTGTAAATGCTGCTCTCCGAGTGTAAACATGTAAACACCGCAATCAATCTATTGTCGCCGTGTAGAATATTCACCTCATTTTGTGACAGAATAGTCTATACACACACGGCTTTCTGATGCTACCTAGCCAAAGCATCTAAGTTACAGAGAAATGCTGAGGTTTTTTTTCTCTCATTTGCCGTGCCGTATCAAACATTTCATTAAAACTACACTCTTCCAGCAGTTCCTCGTATGCAATATCTCGTTTGTCACGGGGGGCATGCATGAAATGTTCCTGAGTGAAAGGTAAAGAGCAGTTAAAGTCCACAAATTAATAATTCGACAAATAATTTGATTACTGATGGCCTTGTGAACACAGTCACTGTCTTTCTCCCCTGCGTCTGTGTGTTGTTTTGCCTCAAAATCAGTGCGTACCCAAACAGAAACTCATATTTTTATGCAAACTTTCCCTCCCTCGACATTCTCACCTAAACACAGCTAGACACACCCACTTTCCTGACTTTTTTTCCAAACTAGAGGTGTGAAAACACCCTGCTGAAACAGGGGGGTTTCGTGGCCCTTTAAAGAGCTGATTGGCTGTTGTGTTTAGAAGCTCAACAGATAGGTCTGTGATTGGCTACAATGATCATCGCTTCACTAAGCGTTAACACTGACTACGTTTACATGGACATCAGTGATCTAATTATTTTTTTAATCTGAATACAATAATAAGACTAAGGCGTTTACATGAGTTGCTTTTTGAATGTTACATTCATGATCTCGTTTTACATGTTACAGCACATAATTCGATTATTGTCATCGCATCACCGCACTATCCGCATTTCCTCCAGCGTTTCATATAATTTCGGGTGTTTCATTTTTAATTTGTCAACTTTAACTGCAGTTTGGCACTTTCACTTTCATTCAGGAACATTTCATGCATGCCCCCTGTGAAAAACGAGACATTGCATGCGAGTATGAACTGCTGGAAGAGTGTAATTTTAATGGAGCTTGATACCACACGCTATATGGGAAAAAAAACCTCTGCATTTCACGATGTGTGTGTCTGCGGTCCTTCACTGACTCGGTAGGTTCAAAGAATAGTGTCAAACCGGCGTGACTGTATGAAATATCCTGTCGCAAAATGCAGCACAAATCCTATACAACTGTAATAGCTTGATTAAGGTGTTTACATGTCTATACTGCACTTTAATGATGCGACCACATGTCTCAATCCCATTTCTGTTTAGTTTATGACCTTAATCAGATTAAATAAATAAAAAAATAGCGTTTTACATGGTAGACTCTTAATCAGAGTATTGTCTTAATTGTATTAAAATCCGAGTACTGGTGTCTATGTAAACTTACTCAATGACTGTATCTGAAATCACCTCTATATCCTTATTCAGTATTCCCTACATTAATATACTCCACTTGATAGAGTGAATTAAATGAGCGAGTGAGAATTGGAGCGCTGAAGGGAAGCCAATTTGTTTACGTTTAGTTGGTTGGTAAATTCCTCAGATTAGATTTTAAACTCTTGGTCAGACCCTGTTTTATTTATTTAACATTCAGCGAGTGGTCTATTAGTAATGAAACTAGGTTGGTTTCTGGTATGTATACAAATGTTGCTTTAAATAATTAATTGTTCAGAAGCGTGTGCATCTTGTGGTCAGATACAGAAATTAATTTGTCCCACAAAACTCTCTCACGGACACTGGAGCGTTTCACAGTCGTGTCTATCAAAGGATTCATCTCTGAGCAGATATACGAGCGACATGCTACTCACATAATTATGAATTTCATAGTGTTAATACATTTTTTGTGTAGTTTAATAACAGTGAAACACCGCGTAACACCATATAAAATTACAGGCAATAGTAAAAAAATAAAACTGATGAAGCGCTTAAAGAGCTAAAACCTCACTGTTCTTCAGCCTCATTATTGAAGAGTAATGAATAAACACAAACCTATTAGTTCTTCAGTTTCTTCCTGTTTAATTCTGCAGGGTTCTGGATCACTCATCTTCTCACTGTCCTTCAATAAACTCTGTCTTTGTCTTTCACTGATGGCGGCAGAGCTTCAGGAGAATAAACAGAGAAATCTGATTCATTTACACTGATTGATTACATTATGATGTTATATTTTTTAAGTGATACAATACGACATGTTATTTGCTCCTATAACATTAAAATAAAAGTATTAGTATGGTGCAGTAAAAACAGCTGACATGAAATAAAGAGGATTTCAGCAGCTCTGATAACATTGATGAGCCTCAGACTATAAACACTCATTAAACAGCAAATATATAGCAACATTTTGTATAAATACTAAGTATTTATACCAATTAATCACTTGGAATGTTAGCATTAGCACATCTATGCGGAACGTACACAAATAAATCACAAAAAAATAAGTTCATCGTAAATGATTAATGTAGCATTTTCAGCATCAAAGTTTATACATCTGCTGGAGTTGATTCCCATTATGTCCCTTCACAGATCATACTTTGCGATATAACAAACATGGAAAGACTCAAACAGTAATGTAAACAAACTAAAACCCAAACACTGAGCTCGTGTTTTCCTCTCAGAGCTCCTCTCTGCCTGCTGTATTGTTTTGGTCAGCAGACACACAGATAGAGGTGAACTCAATGCAGAAACTAGTCGCAGATTGTCGCTTTAATAAACTGTAAAGTGTGTTTTATTGTTGTGTAAACACGAGAAAAAGCGTCAACGACTCACCTCAGCTCTGAAGACTCGACGCTGAATGAACGCGTCATTGCTGACGTCATCGCGGTGAGGCGGAAGCAAAACGCGCCAAATTAAAATACTGCTGACAAGCCAAAACAATCGCTAATGCACAGATAGTGCCATCTTATTAATCGTGTGTGAGGTGAAATACTGTTTATTAGGCTCTTATAAAGTTGTTAAAATGACACTTAATTGAACGAATTACACACAATATAAAAAAGCAAACATAATTCATGTAAAAAAACAAGTAGCTACCATCACTAAACAACCTTTTAAACATACACCAAAAGAGGTACAATCTGTACATGTTGACAAAAAATATAACAATTACGGTGATGAATCTGCTAGAGACAATTTTTGATTTCATCAAGACACAAAATGATAAAGGCCTACAATGATAAAACACTAAAACAGGGTGACCATTCACCATCTTTTGGGGATTTTGCTTTCTAGAGTCTTCATTAATTGTACGCGTTTTACTTTATACCTTTCTTTAAGTCTGATTTACATGTTTACATGGCTCTACAGCTGATTACACGCACAACCATTAGGTGTAGAGGCTTTTTATACTTGATGCGTCAGCAGTTTTTCTAATATTGATGACAACATGAGGTGACTGAGTAACTGTCATCATCAAACGGTCAGGGCATGGAGTTGCTGAATGACATTAGCTATATTAAATGAATAATTGGTGGATAAATTTGGAGGACACTCATGATAATGTTTGCCACACCACCATTGGTCGGTCATGTATGCAAACAAACATTGGCCAGTGCATCTCAATCTCTCAGTGCAAAGACGACAGTAAACATCTTTACCTGTCAGTGGGTGCGCTTGACTCCTGAATAGCTTGAAAAGTAAAAGTGAAACAAGTGGATTTTTTAGTATTTAATTTAAACTGATTTTGAAACGTACTTTAACCAATTAATTGGAAAAAAAAAACTGTGTAAAACCGTTTAAATGTGCAGTATGTAATACTGGATACCCAGTGGTTAAACTCGGTATTGCACTCTAAAATCAAATCACTTTTTGACTCAGCCCCTCCTCCGATGATTCCACGCAAATACATAGAGGTAAAGTTGGTTTTATATTCGCACATTCTTTCATTTATAAGTCTGTATATTGTTTTCCATGTTACTTTGAATATATGAACTGAATTAGCATGCATGACTTGAAAACAACATTAACACGGTTTACTTGACTGTAAACAATGTTGTTCTTTGATAGTCATTTGCTGCTAATATGATTTCGCTATTTAGAGTTTGCAAGTAATACTTTTATGAAATTATATTATTAAGGGGAAAGTCCGAATGTGCGAATATAAAACCAACGTTACCTCTATCGCAAATACAGGTACATTGAAGCTGCCTTCATGACTGAAATGAAACACGGTGTGTTTTCCACCAAGGCGTTGAAATATAGTTGGATAAACTGGCAGTGGGCTGGTTATAGAGACCAAAACAAAGACGGACTTTCCACATTTTCAAAAGCCTTATATACTTCCTGAAGGGAAACATGAATAAAGCTTTCCTAAGGGGCCGATCATACCGAACGCGCTTTATGCGTTGAGAGGCACCTGGTTTACTAATGGTTGCGAGCGTTTTGCGTGCAGCTTATGCACCCTGTGCGCCTCACGTTATAACTGCCTGCTTCGCCTCACGTTTTTGCCCTTGTGCATCGTGCGCTCTCAGTTTAAAAGAAAAATCAACTCTGAGCGGAAAAATCGCGTTACGTCACTCGCGTCCGTTTCATTCTCCAATTAAAGGAAAGCAGAGGTGGGGGTTCCGTTGAGGTGGCTGCAGTGTTTATGTTGTCAAGACAACAACAGAAACTTTTGAAGATGGAGGAGAGACCCTGTGGTTGCTGTTTTGGGTTATCCAGAGCTGTATGACTTCACAAATCTTGAATATCACAAAATTATAAATTATTAAAATTATATTAATCAACAGCAACACTCTCGAACAATACCCAGATGATCCAGTTGTTGCTTAGCGACACAAAAAAGTTTACCGCGCTCCTTTTTTTCTTATCAACAAAAAAGGCAGTGAGGTGGACCTCGCGTTTTTGGAACGTAAATGCGCGTTCGGTGTGATTGGCCTCTAAGATGGTTCTTCTGCACTGAAGGCCTAGTATCTATGTGTTTAAAAAGCCATGATAATCGTGTTAAAGTGTCCAACGTGAGTCCTCTCATGTTTATTCAGGCTTTGTAATTGATTGAATCCCCTTTCGCAGAGTGAACACTTGTAATGGTGCGTTCACACCAGATGCGGATGAAGCGTCAATGCCAATCAGATATCCTGCTGCACGATTCACACGGATGATGCAAACTGATCGATCGAATGAGGTGCTCGAGTTGGAAAATCTGAACTTTAGTGGACGTTCATGCTACGTTAACCAATCAGGAGCTTGCTCTAGTATGGGCGTGTTTATGACGCAGAGCCTGTTGTTGGTGTCTTGAGGGAAAATACTCCCGCTGACACGGGAAAACAGCTCATCATACTGGGCTCGGCTCAGTCTGAAGTTCCGATGACAGCTTCCAGCATCTAGATGCAGCTTGAGTGCAGAGCTGGGTGTGCCTCTGAAAGGATCTAATGGACTTAGACACGGCGTCAAATTAATCTACAACGTTTTTCAGCCTTCCTAAAGCACATAAAGCACAGCTACACTCTCAGTAAAATCCATGTTAGCCATTAGCAACAAAACTGGAGTGACCTACCAGACAGATGCCCCGGTCATGATGTGAATCTGCATCTAATGTGAATTGAATTTCAGAAGTGAATGAAGTAAACTCAAAATGTTAATGCGCCTATTTACGCATGAACATCGTTAGCTAGTCGCGTAAGCCGTATCTGGTGTGAACGCCCTACACTCCAGTGTGGATCTTCGTGTGTTTTTTTAAGATGTAATAATTTTCCCACACTCAGTACATATGAGGTTTCGTTTCAATTCTCTAGTCTTCACATATACTCTCTGACACCAGTGTGGATCTTCTGATGTCTTCCTAAAGTTAACTGCGATGTAAAACTCTTTCCACACTCAGAGCATGAATAAGGCTTCTCGTTTGTTGCATTAATCAGATTTGTGTGGTCTCTCTCCAGTGTGGATCATCATGTGTCGATTAAGGTCTGACGATCGTGTGAAACTCTTCCCACACTGAGTGCATGTGTATGGTTTCACTACAGTGTGAATCTTCTCATGCGTTTTCACATTTCCGGCATGAGTGAATGCTTTTTCGCAGTGTGAACACTTGTACGGTTTCTTTCCAGTGTGAACCATCTGATGTCTTCTCAGATATTCTGACTGGCTGAATGTTTTGTCGCAGTGTGAACACTTGTACGGTTTCTCTCCAGTGTGGATCCTCTGATGTTGCCTCAAACTGTGTGGACGATTGAAACTCTTTCCGCACAAAGAGCATAAAAACGGCTTCATCTTTGAATGAACGCTTAAGTAGGTCTTCATGTCTTCATTTAGCTCTGAAAATCAAGTAAACAAAAGAAAAGGCACATTTTAAGAGAAAAAATGTCAAGTAGGGATGCTTTCACTTTCACTTTCAAACAATTAATCAATAGGCATGTTTCCATTACAAATTTCTACATATGTCTTTAGTGATATTTTGAAAGTGTCCTACATTAGCAATAAGCCACTCCAAAATCATGATGACTGACATTGTTTACTCATATCACACTGAACGCACTTATTTTTCACTAAAGGACACATAAGAGCATTATAAAAACTTAAATGTCACAGCAAAAGACTGGCCACATATACCATATATGATATAATCATTATCCTGAAGTTACATTTGTTTACTTTAATCTCTCAATCAACACTTTAACAAAATAAATGTGTTTATATCCTAATTTATATGACCTGGAAGGGCTGGATTTGTAGATGATCAACTTACCGTGAAATTTCTTCGTGTGTGTTTGTAGAGTAAATATATCCCTGAAACTCTTCCCACAAGCAATGCAGAGAAACAGTTTGTCGTTTGGATGAATCGTCTCGTGCGTTTTCAGGTCTCCTAACTTACTGAATCTGCTGTCGCAGTGCGAACACTTGTAAGGTCTCTCTCCAGTGTGGCTCTTCATGTGAATGCCGAGACTGCATTTGTGGCTGAAACCCTTTCCACACTGAGTGCAGGTGAAACCATTTACAGCTGTGCTGGTCCTTATAAAACTGTGTTCGGTGTTTGCCTGAGTGTCGTCTTCAGTTTTGACATGATGTTTCTCCTCATCTTCACTCAGTGCTTCACTTTTCACCTTCACCATCACATCTGAAAGTTAAGTAAGTTACACGAAAGTGTGTAACAGCAGACAGTGCTCAAAGCTAGTTTAGGAAAAGTTTAGGCGAATTACACACAAGTTCATAATCTGCGTTTACATTAAACTTGTGGTATAAAAGCTGAGATGCAGAAACATTTGACCACTTACACATCTGTAATAAACACACACACGCTCCAAAGGCTGAATTATACATCTGCATTTACACTTCTGTCAACCGACCGTGTATCGTCTGGTCCAGTAAATAAGAAATTCCAATAAATAAGAGATGAATTTGCTGCTTTTTAATCAGAATGAGTAAGTTATACAGTGAAGAAACAGCTAATGAAATGTAATAACTTGATTCTATGTCATTATAGCTATTCATTTTAATAAGCTGAACTGTTTGCTAATAAATTTGCACATATTCATTGCACTGATTCACTTATTTGAACTGTACGCAGGGGCGTAGCGGACATTTTAAAAGTGCGGGGGACGGCTGTATGAGATCATATGTTCATATAATTATTAATCACCTGTTTCTAAATGGTCTGTATCTAAAAGTGAGGGGGACTTGTTTTTATGTTAATATCCCTTGCACGTGTAACATGTTTACAAAATTCACGTACCTCTATGCTGCTACTTTGCACTTTTGCCATACTGCACCCAATTGCACTACAATAAATACCTCAACTTGGTCATATTCAGGAACAATAGGATATATGGTAATTGTTCATAGTTTATTATTGTCTATTTATTCAATTTATCTTGTACTATATTAGTTAAATGTTTAGTTTATGTCTAGTGTGTGTCATGTTTTGTTTTTAAATTGCACATTGGAGTATGGGAGAAACGCAATTTCAGTCTGCTGTGTAATGTACTGTTGCATGGTTTGATTGACAATAAAGTTGACTTGACTTGACACACTTCTGCACACTTCTGATTATTAATAGTATCCTGTACATATATTCATTTATTGTAAATCTGTTCATAGCTAATTCAACCTGTATATAATGTTGATAGTACATCCATCTGTAAATATCACCATAGTTTTTCTATAACTGCACTTTATAACTTATACCTGTATCCTGCACTTGCTGCTATTGCACTGCTGGTTAGACCGAAACTGCATTTCGTTGCCTTGTACTTGTACATGTGTAATGACAATAAAGTTGAATCTAATCTAATGTATTTGCTGTTAACGTGTACTAATTATTTTATATTTTGTAAATAATAATAATAATAAAACACATTACTGACCATTTAACGGTTTATTTACGATGAAACAGCTCCACAAGAACATATTTAGTAATTTGGGGATTTTTTTAAATGGGGGGCCTGGGGAATCCCTTATTATGGTGGGCATATCCCTTATTTTCACATCCCAATGTTGGCAGATATGCCTTCAGGTGGTATCAGACACCTTGTCGTGGCTGACGCCAATGTGCACTCCTCAAAAAACTGTAACTACAGGTTGCGCTGACGCATAGAGCAAGCTCTGTGTTTGGTCAGTTTGTGTAGGCAAGGCCAAGTGCAACAAGCCCAAGTTGGACCGAGTGTTTAATAAATGCCCATGGAGGAACTTCAGATGGAAACTTTTGTTTTGTGTGTACTTTATGAATAAAGTTGTTGTACATCTGCCAGTTCCCACCTTACTCTGTAATGTTACATTAGTGTAAAAAGTGAAAAACTAAACAGCAGAAACAATGTCAAAAATTGTTAAGATTAAAGAACAGGGTGTAAATAAGAACTAAAACTGATGAAGTGCTTAAAGATGAACAAGCTGACTGTTGTTCAGCCTCATTATTGAAGAGTAATGAATAAACACAAACCTATGAGTTCTTCAGTCTCTTCCTGTTTAATTCTGCAGGATTCTGGATCACTCATCTTCTCACTGTCCTTCAATAAACTCTGTCTTTGTCTTTCACTGATGGCGGCAGAGCTTCAGGAGAAGAAACAAGAGAAATCTGATTCATTTACACTGATTGAGGAAATAAACACATTATGATCTGAAGACAGTATATTAAATGAGAAAAGGGGACTATTGACTTATTAAGTGGATTTCAGCAGCTCTGATAAAATTGATGAGCCTCAGATTATAAACACTCATTCTGGATCAGCAGCAGATCAGATTGTTGAGTATTTTCAGGATAAATGCTATTGTATATTTTTTAAATGCATCTATATCCATATCAATGACTAGTTTGCCAAGTAATTAAGTGATTTGACTGTTAGTGGTCTATCTTAAACATCTTAAAACAACCTAGGCTGGTTGACCAACCTGGTTTTAGAGGGGTTATGGCCATTCCCATCCTGGTCTTAGCTGGTCAGGCTGGGAGATGATGCACTTTTTAATAGACTGCCCTACTGAAAAAACCAGCTTAAACCAGCCTAGGCTGGTTGGCTGGTTTTAGCTGGTTGACCAGCCTGGTTTGAGAGGGGTTTTGGCCATTTCCAGGCTGGTTTCCAGCCATTTCCAGCCTGGTCTTAGCTGGTCAGGCTGGAAAATGACCAGCTAAAACCAGCTTAGCCATGCTGGGAGCCCTGCCAAATTCAGCTATGTCAAGATTAAACAAGGCTGATCAAGCTGGTTTTAACTGATTATCCCCCAGCCTTACCAATTAAGACCAGACTGGAAATAGCCAAAACCCCTCTAAAACCAATTGAGGTAAAGTTGGTGTTATATTCACACATTCAGACTTTCTCCTTGATAATATAATTACAGTATTGTTTGCTAATTCTAAACAGTGAAATCATATTAGCAGCCAATGACTATTGAAGTAAAACACTGTTTACAGTCAATTAAAAAGTGCTAATGTTGATTTGAAGTCATTCCTACATGTGATTTCAAACTGAATATTCATGGTAAACAAAATTGGGAGTATGTCACTGAACGAATGTGTGAATATAAAACCTCTTATCTAAAACCAGACTGGTCAACCAACTGAAACCAGCCAACAAGCTTTGTCTGGTTTAAGCTGTTTTTCAGCAGGGTGGGAAAAATCACAAAAAAAACTTTAATAATCAAAGTTCATATGAATCCTGCAGTAGATTCCCTTTATTTACATCCACATATCAAACTTCGCGATATAACTAAAACTGATGTGGAAAACCTCATTCACAACAATACAGAAAAACCCAAACACTGCACTCATATTGTCCTCTCAGAGCTCCTCTCTGCCTGCTGTATTGTTTTGGTCAGCAGACACACAGATAGAGGTGAACTCAATGCAGAAACTAGTCGCAGATTGTCGCTTTAATAAACTGTAAAGTGTGTTTTATTGTTGTGTAAACACGAGAAAAAGCGTCAACGACTCACCTCAGCTCTGAAGACTCGACGCTGAGTGAACGCGTCAGTGCTGACGTCATCACGGCAAGGCGGACGTAACTGATGACCGTCAAAAACAAAATCAGGTTTTAGATGGAATTTGACTCCCAAAGATGTTGTATATTACTTTAACTCAAACTATTTGTCTGTGGAATTTATAATGAATCTTTTGATATTCTTTGGTAAATTTCATATTCATAAATGCAGAATGAATAACTCTAAACCTTGTTTAAAGATTTCTATTATAGATATTGATTTGTATAAAGACTCGCTCTAGTATATTAATAGCAAAAAATGTCAAGATGCAATTATAGTTGCAAAGGAGCTGAAGTTAATTGAATAGTAAACTTGCTGTCAGTTGGGAAGGTTAAATCATAATATCATTGTAAAGGTTTCTATGTTGAAGTTGTGTTATTTATTTTAGGTAATTTATATTTTAGTTTATTTTATGTTATTAGTTACATTTGTATTTTTTGGATGCCATGTTAAAATTGTATATTTGCTGTTGTTTAAATAAAAAAATAAATAATTAAAAAAATAAAAAAGCCGCCAACAACGCGCTAAAGTGAAATACTCCTGACAAGCCAGAAAAAACAAACAAAACAAAAAAAAAATCACTAATGTAAAAAAAATGAGATGGCAATAATAATGCAGATAAGCTGGCTTCCCAAAACATGTTTTTAAAGCTCACGGTCACATACTGCTTTCTCAGTTATGGAACTCATCACAAAAATGTTTTGCTATCTGATGTGGGGTCAGGGTTGGCCAAGCTTCTGACTGGGTGGGCCAGGGTGGAGCCAGGCGTCTGGAGAACTGGGATTAGGCTCTAATCTCAATCGTGTGTGAGGTGATATAGTGTTTATTAGGCACTCAAAACGTTGTTAAAAATACACTTAGAAATTAAAAAGCGAATGTAATTCATGGCTTAATAAAACATTTTTGCTAAAGTAAAACATTCATACAAGTAGGGATGGATATCGTTGAGGTTTTAACGGTTTAATTCGGTACTTTAACGGTTCTCTTATCAAGACTTTTGTAGAGGAATCGACTCCCATGCGGAAGGTCGCCGGTTCGATATCAGCTCGGAGAGGGTTGGGTGACGTTACATTGGGGTTACATTGGTGCCGTGACCCGGATGGGAGTGATGTTTAGGGGGGTGAGTGTAACGGAGGCCAGCTAGTGACTACTGTGCAGGTAAATCTCACTCCTCTGACCTCTAAAGGTGCTCTAGCGACAGACGCTAGAGGCCATGATCTTTAGCCTCCTTGGTAGAGCACCTGACTCCCATGCGGAAAGTCGCCAGTTCGGGGTAGGTTGGGTGGCGTAGGACCAGCGAGGTTACAAGTATACTTGTATACTAAGTATACTTGTTATTTATTTAACCCAATGGTTGAGTTAAACATATTTGGTGCTTTGTTGGGTTATTTTTAACCTTTATCAGCTTTTTTCTTAATAACTCAACCAGTTGGGTTAAATATTTAGTGCTTTGTTGTGTTATTTTTAACCTTTATTTGGTTATTTATATAATAACTCAACCAGTTGGGTTAAAATTGTGATTTCAATAGTCAACTGATTTAATTGACACAGAACAGCTGTATTATTATGCGTGAGCAAAGCTGCGGTCACACTGGGCTTTGTGTCTGCGAAATTCTCTTGTACGGCGCTGCGTAAAAGGGCGGGATTAAACAAGATGACTAGACATTAAATAAAGCGAGCGATTGCTCCATATTTTAAATTTCTGTCCAGAGAGGTCGTGTTTTGATCCTCAATTGGTCTCACGCAGTCAAGTGATGCGATTTCACAGGTCAGAGTTCACCAAGCTTGAACTTTGCACAGCAGCAAACTGCGAAACTTGACGCATAACCCTGCGTTTCCGGTCTGACGCATTCGCATGCGTATGAATGGAAGTCTATGGGAGGAAAAGCCCAGTGTGACCGCAGCTTAATGTTGTTTTTGTGTTTTAAAATTTATTTAAGCTCTAACGCAATAATGTTATTTTTTTCATCAAATTACCTCTCCGTGTCGTGTTTTTTATATCCGTTTCACCAGCACTCTGAATTATTAATGATAGAAACGCACACTTCATAGACGATCTATATTAAATGGATAAAACCCTTTCTCTACCTCCCGTGTTCATCTCTACATCTCTTCATCTCTAAATAATACACATATTTGGGATATCCGGCCTTTATTCTCACCTTAAGGACCTAGCAGAGTCATTTAATTTTTTACACAGCCATAATTATAAATTAATTGTAGTACTAGTAATAGTAATACCAGAATGGAAAAAAATTACATTTGATCAAAATAACCAATGCATTAGGATAAATTATATAACCAAATACATTGGGTTAAAATAATCCATAATAGGGAAGATGCTATAATAACCTATAGTTGGGTTATATGTTGGGGCATTTATAACCCAATTATTTTAACAGAGTAATGTTTATTCAGTAATAACTCTCCAGTACACATAGCAAAACCGTTAACATCAGAGCTTATCGATACTTCGGTCTGTTAAAATGTTTTTTTCTGAATAGGTAAAATATGTATAGTTGAAGTCAGAATTATTAGCCCCCCTTTGAATTAGTTTTTCTTTTTTAAATATTTCCCAAACGATGTTTAACAGAGCAAGGAAATGTTCACAGTATGTCTGATAATATTTTTTCTTCTGGAGAAAGTCTTATTTATTTTATTTCGGCTAGAATAAAAGCAGTTTTTAATTTTTTTAAAGCCATTTTAATTACAATATTATTAGCCCCTTTAAGCTATATTTTTTCAATAGTCTAAAGAACAAACCATCATTATACAATAACTTGCCTAATTACCCTAACTTTACCCTAGTTAACCTAGTTAAGCCTTTAAATGTCACTTTAAGCTGTATAGAAGTGTCTTGAAGAATATCTAGTCTAATATTATTTACTGTCATCATGGCAAAGAGAATTTGTTATTAGAGATGAGTTATTAAAACTATTATGATTAGAAATGTGTCGAGAAAATCTGCTCTCCTTTAAACAGAAATTGGGGAAAAAAATAAACAGGGGGGCTAATAACTCTTGACTTGGTAAAACTTCTTAATAACAGACAAAATTACAGCTGATAAATCTGTGTAAGCCTGCATTATTTTATTGATTGTATCATGAAGCAAAATGATTAAGGCCTAAAATAATAAAACATTCAGATATGGTGACCATACGAACTCTTTAGGATTTCTAAATGTCAGCGTTTGCTTTTTAGGGTCCTTTTATGTTTAACTGATTTCTTCCCAGTGTGAATCCTCTGGTGGCGCTTCAAATTTTCAGCTGTAGTAAAACTCTTCCCACATTTAAAGCACACATGCTCTCTCACACCAGCGTGGATCTTCTGATGTTTTCTTAAATGTGACTTTCGTTTAAAACTCTTTTCACACTCAGAGCATGGATAAGGCTTCTCCTCTTTATGAACACTAAGATGGATCTTCAGATCTGCAGTCCTCAAAAATATTCTGTCGCACTGATCACATCTGTGTTTTTTCTCTCCAGTGTGGATCATCATGTGTCGACTAAGGTCTGATGATTGTCTGTAACTCCTCCCACAATGAGCACACTTGTGTTTTTTCTCTCCAGTGTGGATCAGCATGTGTCGATTAAGGTCGGATGATTGCGTGAAACCGGTCCCACACTGAGCACATCTGAATCGTTTCTCTCCAGTGTGAATCCTCTCATGTATTGTCAGATTTTCAGACTCACTGAATGTTCTCTCGCAGTGTGAACACTTGTAATGTTTCTTTCCAGTGTAAGTCATCTGATGTCTTCTCAGATAATGTGACTGGCTGAATCTCTTGTCGCAGTGTGAACACTTGTAAGGTTTCTCTCCAGTGTGAGTCCTCTGATGTTGCCTTAAACCGTGTGGATAATTGTAACTCTTTCCGCACAAAGAGCATAGAAATGGCTTCGTCTTTAAATGAACATTAAAGCAGATTTTCATGTCTTCATTCAGCTCTGAAAATCAAGTAAACAAAAAAAGTTACATTTTAAGAGACAAGTGTCAAGTAGGAATGCTTTCACTTTCACTTTCATTAATCAAAAAAGCTACATTTTAAGAGAAAAGTGTCAAGTAGGGATGCTTTTACTTTCACTTAATCAAAAAAGCTACATTTTAAGAGAAAAGTGTCAAGTAGGGGTGCTTTCACTTTCATTAATCAAAAAAGCTACATTTTAAAAGACAAGTGTCAAGTAGGGATGCTTTTACTTTCACTTAATCAAAAAAGCTACATTTTAAAAGAAAAGTGTCAAGTAGGGGTGCTTTTACTGTCACTTAATCAAAAAAGCTACATTTTAAAAGAAAAGTGTCAAGTAGGGATGCTTTCACTTTCACTTAATTGATCAAAAAAGCTACATTTTAAGAGACAAGTGTCAAGTAGGAATGCTTTCCCTTTCATTTTCACTTAATCAAAAAAGCTACATTTTAAAAGAAAAGTGTAAAGTAGGGATGCTTTCACTTTCACTTAATTAATCAAAAAAGCTACATTTTAAAAGAAAAGTGTCAAGTAGGGATGCTTTCACTTTCACTTAATTAATCAAAAAGTGTGTTTCCATTACAAATTTGCACAAATCTTTAGTGATGTTTTAAGAGGTTGATGCAAAATGATCAATGTTATACAACTTACTTCATTCATTCGCAACAAGTCATTCCAAAATCACGGTGACTGAGATTAGGTTTACTCATATCACACTCAACCTACTTATTTTTCACTAAATGAGCATTATAAAAGCTTTAATGTCAAGGCAAGAGACCGGCCACATATACGATTTAAACGTGGCATAATGCATTAGCAAATGTATACAGGCTTCAAGGGCTAAGATTATATGTGAGCCAGTTTGGCGAAACGAGTCAGAATAAACAATAAATACAATAGGGGACAATAAATTTACGCTGCTTTACAAACTTTACCCTGGCTGCTTTTCATTGTGTCAATAAGTCATCGCTGCAGTGTTGTCCTATGAAAAGATATAAATAAACATTTGCAGAAATGTGAGGGGTTACATACTGTCCATATGAATATATATATATATATGAAGAGATTAGATGCAAAACCCTCTAAATCCCTCAGAGCTCTTTTCTTGTAAATGAACATTTTCTATCAGGCTCCTCTGATTAGGTTTAGAAGTTTCAACTCATATGTAATGAAAAGGTTATTAGCTAGTAATTAAAAAATATATTTTTAGAAAAATGTCCCTTTAGACAATTCTTTGGTTTTTAATGAGGTAGATTTTCTTTTGTGTCAAAACCAGCTAAATCCACTTGTGCTTTTTTTGCAAAAACCTCTAAATCCACCAATCGGAACAAGACAGTGTTACATCCCTTGGATGTCATTCATTCATTCATTTTCTTTTTGGCTTAGTCCCTTTATTAATCCGAGGTCGCCACAGCGGAAGGAACCGCCAACTTATCCAGCACATATTTTACGCAGCCCAGCGGATGCAACCCATCTCTGGGAAACATCCATACACACTCACTCACACTCATACTCTATGGACAATTTAGCCTTCCCAATTCACCTATACCGCATTGCGGGGGAAACCGGAGCACCCAGAGGAAACCTGTAAACTCCACACAGAAACACCAACTGACCCAGCTAAGGCTCGAACCAGCGACCTTCTTGCTGTGAGACGACAGCACTACCTACTGCGCCACTGGGTCGCCCCACCACCCTGCCCCATGTGGGGCTCGAATTCACGACCTTCAGATTATGAGACTGACACGCTGCCAACTGCGCCAACGAGGCAGACCTCCCTTGGATGTATGTATTATTATTTATTTGTGTGTTTACTGCCCATTGGGAGTGGTTATGTTATGCATTCTCTCCCACTCTTCCTATGTGTCTTTCTGCCTGCTTGTTAGGTATTCAATTCAATTCCCCTTTATTTGTATAGCGCTTATACAATGTAGATTGTGTCAAAGCAGCTTCACATAAAAGGTCACAGTAAATAGGAACAGTGTAGTTCAGTTTGTAGTGTTTAAGTTCAGTTCAGTTGAGCTCAGTTCAGTGTGGTTTAATAATCACTACTGAGAGTCCAAACACTGAAGAGCAAATCCAACGATGCACAGGTCTACAGATCCTGAACCATGCAAGCCAGTGGCAAAGTATCAGGTAGAGCTGATTGGGCCGAGGTGGTGCTCATCATTGGAGCGTGCTGCAGTGACACGCTGCTACAAAAGAGCAGTGTGCCTCAACCCAAGGAGAGATTCACTTCTCCCCTGCTTCAGACTTGTGGTTGTTGCATACTTTTTAGGTATTGACCTGTTATGTATTGTGAGAAGTTTTTTGCGATACTGAGTACCATTTAACTTCTGTTTGTTTGAAGAAACTTGTCATTTGCCTTGTGTTGTGGAACTTTACAGTCAGTGTGTCCGCTTTCTTAGTTGTATGACTTAAATATACTCTTTGTTTGGTATTTAAAAAGGTAACTGTATTGTTTCTTTGTCTGACTTTATTGATTTACAAAAGGAAGCTGTATGGAGAGGGTGCCATTTTTATTTTTGTTCTTGTTTGACTGTGTTTATTCATAGTACGGGAGTTGAGGAAAGCCTTTGTTGTTTTATTTATTTTCATTTACCTGAACTAAGTTATTTAGTCCTCCTCCTAAGCTATTTCCTGTTTTGTTTGTTGTTTTGGTTAATCCTTCTCCTGAAGACGTCCGCTTCCTTTTATTGTTGAATTAATGAGAATAAAAGATTTAAGTTTACTCTTGTGGTTGTTTCACTTTTCTGAGGCAGAGGATAGAAGTGTTGCTTCAATTTTGTTTATTTAACCTTTACATAATTCATTAATTTATTCTTCTTTTTGTTTACTTTGTTATTTTTTCTTCCCCAACCCTAGACAAAAAGGGGAATGAACGTAACAACAGTGTAATTAGTTGAAAATCACTGAAGATGCAACGCCTAATTATTTTACCAAACATAAAACACATTACACAAACCACCTAAAATTAAAAACACATCTGCCAAGTAAGTGGCGGCTCATTCCGCTGTGGTAACCCCTGACAAAACCAGAGATTAAGCAGAAGGAAAAAGAATGAATGAAATCTGTCAAGTGCATTAATCAATAACATTAAAACTGACATTAATTAAATCTTAACAATCTGCTGCCATGGAATTTGGGATTTAGATTTAATGCGAGTAGAGCAATGTAAACATTGCAAACTAAGCTTGTTAGATTCAAATAATGTAGTGTAAAAACATTATGAAACATTAATATCTGTGCATCGTCCATTAATATAAAAGTAATATCATTTATTGAAGTAATACAAATAATGTGTAGTTATATAGATTATATTTATCGTTTAAAAATAATAGCTTAAATTAGCAAATAAAACACAAGGTAGGTCTACTGGGTAAAATCGTTGGATTTGCTCTTCAGTGTTTGGTCTCTCAGTAGTGATTATTAAACCACACTGAACTGAGCTAAACTGTTTCAATTTACTGTGATCTTTCATCTGAAGCTGCTTTGACACAATCTACATTGTAAAAGCGCTCTACAAATAATGGGGAATTGAATTTAATTGAATAAAAAGGGGATGCCTCTCGGACACTTTTAGAAGCCGTCATTCATTCATTCTCGCCATACTCAAGGTCTTGGTCTCTTTTTCATCTCTTGTTTATCCTCATAGGAATCCCTGTGGGATATAAGAACCGCATCTTAACTCTGTCTTTCGTGAAACGCAGTTGCCGTTTAATGTATAGTAAATCAAACTCATTCAAAGTAGCATCACTGTGCAAACAATCGGTATGAATGCACGTTACACACACATGTACAGTGTGTGTTCTTTTTCTTATAATGCACAGAGCTTTGAGGTAAGGGACGTCTTCATTTGCTGTTCACTGACAGTCGGACAGGCTCATCCAGTTCATCGAACTCAGTCTTTTAAAATCTTAATCGAAAGTGGAATAAAACGCTCTCCTCATAAAAGCCGGCGTATCAGCGCGCTGCTACAATGAAAACATATGATTCGATTCGCGCCTTCTGATTGGTTCTCGGGATATAGTGGCTTTTGCCAACAAACTGTAATTTCTGAATGTGCTGACGCTGGGATTTAGATGATTTGAAGCACAAATATTTGTTGAACATGTGCTACGTGCCTAACACATTCACTCAATGTCATTAGCTCATTTTTGGCAGAAGTGGTGTTTAGCAACTTTTGTTTTCCTAATTCGAAATCAGGGCACCCTAAGTGCTATGACGGATTTCTTCATTGTTTGTGTGGGTTTTTTTGTTTACTTTTGACATGATGTTTCTCCTCATCTTCACTCAGTGCTTCACTCTCCTCCACCTTCACATCTGAAAATTAAGCAAATACGTTACATGACAGCGTGTGAAAGCAGACAGTGCTCAAGGATAGTTTCTAATCTAATATAATCATGACTACATTTAGGATTAGGTTAGGTTAGATATGGTCAAAGTAGGGCCTGCGGGCTAAAGTTGGCCCATAGTAACCTTTGATTTGGCCCACCATCCCATCTGAGAAGAGAGTGAGATGGTTGGAGATGGTTGAAGCGAATACCTTTAGCACAGAGATCATCATTTCTAATTTGACGTAACTCTCTTTTGTTTTATTGCTGAGCGACAAACTGAAATCAAACGTTATAATAACATGTTGTTAATGAATCAGATTTTTAAAAATGTGAACAATCTCACGCGAAAGATAGAGGACACTGGTGAGCAAAAACTAGTGTAACTCCATTCTGTTATACATGAGATTGTTTTTGTATTTACTGTAATAAGGTCATCATGAAATGTTTAGGAATATTGCTGTATTAGCTAATATAAATGTTTTCTAGTTATTTTTAAATATTATGAAATAAATTAGCACATTAGTCATGGCAACTATATTTACTTTCAGCCCACGAGCCTCAATCAAGGTTGGTTTTTGGTCCTTCATAAGAAAAGGTTTGGGCGCCCCTAGTTTAGGTGAATCACACACACAAGTTCATAGTGAGCCTGTGGTATAAAAGCTGAGGTGCAGAAACATTTGACCACCTCTCTGTTAAACACACAAGCGCTCTTATTCATGAGCAAGTGTATGTTCAAACGGTATCAGTAAGAATTTGGAGAACTAAAGAGTACAGCGCCATCTGCTGATGATGATTAGAGTCTGGTTGATGAATTCCTCAGATTAGATTTTAAACTCTTGGTTAAACCCTGTTCTAGTTATTAAACACTCAGCGAGTGGTCTATTAGTACTGAAAGTATTTTGGTTTCTGCCATGTATACAAACGTTTCTTTAAAATATGAACTGTTTATAAACTTGTTCATCTTGTGGTCAGACGTGGACATTGATTTGTCCCACAAAACTCTCTCACAGACACTGGAGGGTTTAAAAGCTGAGTCTATCAGAGGATTCGCTGTTCACTGAATAATCACATTTACAGTTTTAATCAATTTTAAGCTTCAAATTAAAAACAATGTCACATATTCTAAACACAAAAATGTTAACAAAACAAGTAATAGGGAAAAAATAAAACTGGTTAAGTTCTTAAAGATTATTGAAGAGTAATGAATAAACACAAACCTATTAGTTCTTCAGTCTCTTCCTGTTTAATTCTGCAGGGTTCTGGATCACTCATCTTCTCACTGTCCTTCAATAAACTCTGTCTTTGTCTTTCACTGATGGTGGCAGAGCTTCAGGAGAAGAAACAGAGAAATCTGATTCATTTACACTGATTGATTAAATCATATTATGATGTTATTTATTGTAGGTGATACAATATGAGATGTAATTTGTACCTATAACATTCAATTAAATGTATCAGTGTGGTGCAGTAAAAGGCGTATGACTAAAAAATATTTGTCTTCTTAAAACTCTTTGGGCTGATGATTACAATAATTATGATAGGTAGCCCAAACTGTCAACAAATGTAGATTTGTATATCTGCGCACCCCTGTTCATGCAGATAGATACGCCATTTGCACGTGTCCACCTACAGGTGACAGACAGAGTGACAGCAGGCAAACTAGGCATCAACCTGACCTATTTTCTGTTAGACCAACGTGGCCTTGTATCCATGAAAAGCCATAATTCATCAGCGGATCGCTAGTATGTCGGCTTATAGACTGTTACGCACTGTCTATGGATGGTGCACAACATGAAAGACAAGACAACGAAAGTAAAGTCAAAGATTTATTGGGGTTTGAATTTGGGAGCTGACAAGGCCAAAATAACAAACAAAAATTCCTTTATGTTAAATCTCTAACTTACCTGATCAAAAAGAAAAGAAAAGAAAGTACAATTCACTACCCTAACTACCTAACACAAAAACAGAGGTCAAAAAGGTTTTACAAAGAAAATGGCGTCAAACTCCTTACTATCCCAATATATAAACTATTTTACAAAACAGGCAATCATATTAAAAGGACAATCCAAAAATCAATGTCAGCAGGCAACAACGATCAAACAAGCCAGTGGAACAAAGTATCATAAACAAAACAAACACTAACACAAAAAGGACTCACAAATCTCAATAGAATCTCAGTAGTCACACAAAACAAAAAGTACTCAATCTCAAATCTCAATGTTCAGACTTAACACATACAACTCTGGCCTATACCACATACAAAAGTATCAACAAACACAAAGCAAGTAACCAAAAACAAGATTGCTGCCAAGGAAGTAGTGTCATGGCTTTTTAAAACACTGTAGGCCAATCAGGAACAAGCAAGCTGGAAGTGGCCAATTAGAAGTGTTCTAAGCAAAACAGAAAAGACAGATGAGACAAGAGCAACATAGGGTTGTAACAAGACAAACCAGCTGATTGAAGTGACTTTGAAACGCTCCAGTGTCCCTGTATTTGTGGTTACAGTCAGTAAACAGCGGTGAGTTCAATGAACTGGGGTTTGTTCTTCGTACGTGGATTACTCAGTTAGCTGGATTTGGTTATTGACGATTTGACATGATCCAGGATCGTTTCGCTCTTCAAAACTGATCCGAGAGTTGTTGTCATAGCAACAGTTATGGTAGCTCAAACCTGCCATGGAGCAGGCTCATTTCATATAAACAGGATTAGATTGGGTCAGTTCAAGCAAAGATAACACTGAAAGTATGTATCGAATTCTGATATATTCTTACAGTAGTAGTTACATACACTTGGGAAAATAGTAAATATATGTTTTAACTATATATATATATATATATATATATATATATATATATATATATATATATATATATATATATATATATATATATATATATTAATATGTAATTAATAACTTGATTAATAACTATATATAAGTTATTAATTAAGCTTATGCAATCTGCACTCCAAAATAAAAGTACAAAGACTGCCAAAGAGAACATTTATTGATTTGAACTTTTTAGATCGCTTTAGTACAATTTGTGTGTAATAGACATGCACAATATGCGTGAACATGTTTAGACAGCTAATATGACGGTGATTTGATGCTTTTGATCCACATGGATAATTGAATATTAATCAGATGATGTCATTACGCTGCTGTACCGCCAGCCAATCCTTGCATTGCTGATCATGATTTGGAGGATGGATAGATCAGTTCTTCACAACACACGCAGCGATCTCAGACTAGTTTATCCAGACATTTTAATCTGATTCACGAACTTGTTCGAAGAACCGAATAAGCAACAGAACAGTTATCAAGATTAAAAGATCCAGGATCTGCCAAATCATCTCAGATCATTTAAGCGAGGTACGAAGAACAGACCCCTGATGACCTTCACAGCCAATCACAGTAATTTCTGCTGAGCACATGATATCAATGGCAAATCAGCGCTGTTTAGGAACGCGCTCAAATATTAGTGGGAAATGGACGTTTTGAAAATTTCACTTTCGATTACATTACGACCAATTTTTTCTTGCTACACAACTGAAAACATGCTAGATAAAATATCATTATTCATAATGTTTATGAGCAATTCCATGCAAATGTTAACTTTGCCATTAAAAAATTAAGTTTCGCCAAAATAGCGAAACCCTTTATAAGTTTTTTTGTGTAGGCAAGTATTTTACAGTACTTTAGAAATACTCAAAAGTGTATCTGTCAGTGTTTTCAAACTATCATATTTGATTTACCAAAGTCACACAAGTGGCAATTTCACATCTGCCACATCTATAACAAAGCTTTCTCCTCATAAATGCAAAAATATGAAATAAAATTAAGTCAATCATATTTGTTGTATAGAGAGCAACTATTATCCTTTTGATTAGCATTATTTCTTTTGGGTTGTACAGTTTAATTTACCGAATTTCTACGAAGTATGTCGTATACTGTAAACTCGCAGACTTTTTTGGTCACATCCATAACGCATCTTTATTTTCCTCATTTAAATAACTAAAAAATGTTGAAAAACTGTCACATCCATAACGTTGGAGTTGCTCTTTTACATTTGGAGTTACAGTATTATAAAGTACTAAAAAGTTTTCTAACTGGTGAATGGCATGATCTAGTGTTATAAGGATGTCTATGGTCATCTATTCGGTACGCGTTGATGAATTCAGGGGGCGTGGCTTTGGATGGCAGGGAGGGATAAGAGTTCTCAACGCTTTGCCTTTTAGCATTATTCCAGATCTCCTTCAGCACCTTTAACCTTAAGCTAATAATTTAACGTTTTCAGCATCAAATTTAATTCATCTGCTGTAGTAGATAAATGTTATTTGGAAAGACTCAAACACTAATGTAAACAGACAAAAACACATTCACTCATCTTTTCCTCTCAGAGCTCCTCTCTGCCTGCTGTATTGTTTTGGTCAGCAGACACACAGATAGAGGTGAACTCAATGCAGAAACTAGTCGCAGATTGTCGCTTTAATAAACTGTAAAGTGTGTTTTATTGTCGTGTAAACACGAGAAAAAAGCGTGAACGACTCACCTCAGCTCTGAAGACTCGACGCTGAATGAACGAGTCATTGCTGACGTCATCATGGCGAGGCGGGCGTAACGGCAGATCAACAAAAACGCGGTAAATTAAAATACTGTTGACAGACCAAAACAATCGCTAATGTAGAAAGAAGGCCATCTTATCGATCATGAGTGAGGTGAAATACTGTTTATTAGGCACTTACAAAGTTACATTTACAGTTAAAATTAAAAAGCAAATGTAATTCGTGACTGATAAGTTTAAAAAAGCTTATTTAAGCTAACTACCATCAATAAACAACAGTTTTTATACCTACACTAAAACAGGTACAATCTGTACATGTTAAAAAAACGTAATAAAAGCGAACAATTACAGGTGATCAATCTGCATGAGACTTATTTTGATACTTAATTACATGGATTGTATCATGAAGTGAAATGATAAACACCTACAATACCAAAACATTCAAACATGGTGACCATACGTCCTCTCTTGGGGATTTTGCTTTCAAGAGTCTTAATTAATTGTATGCGTTTTATTTATCCCTTTCTTTAAGTCTGATTTATACTTTTACATGGCTTCACAGCTGACTGCACACACATTCATTAGGTGCAGAGGCTTTTATACTTGATGCGTCAGCAGTTTTACTTATATTTGTAACTGTCATCATCAAACAGTGGTGAAAAACAGGTCAGCTCATGGAGTTGCTAAATGAATTTAATTATATATAATATGAATAGGTGGTAGATAAATTTGGGGAACACTCATGAAAATATTTGCCTCACCACCATTGGTCAGTGGCCAGTGCATTTCAATCCCTCAGACTACAGTAAACATCTTTACCTGTCAGTGTGTGCGCATGGCTCCTGAATAGCTTGAGTAAAAGTTAGACAACCGAATGTTTTTCTACTTCATTTAAACTGATTTTGAATTTCACTTTGACCAATTAATAAGAAATAGGGTCAACAATGATTACAGGTGCAGTATGTAAGATTGACACCCAGTGGTTTAACTAGGTATTGCACTCTTATTTCAAAACCCGTTTTGACTCCACACAAATGCTGGTACAATGAAGCAGCCATCATGACTGAAATGAAATACGCAGCGCCGGCGCGTCCCCCACCCCCCGGTCCTCACTTCATGAACCAGTCACTTTCGTTTTCACTTTCGGGTTGAGGACGGCGTGATAGTCAGCTTGCTCCGGCCCTGGACATGCGGTGTGTTTTCCACTAAGGGGTTGAAATATAATTGGGTAAACTGGCAGTGGGCTGGTTATAGAGACCAAAACAAAGACAGACTTTCCACATTTCCAGCATTGTTTTTCAGATAAACAAGTATATTCATTTTGCATGTTTCTTAAATATCTGTAAACATATTATGGTATAGTTAAGCTTTAAAAGAATCAATAACTTACATACAGCACCTTTACATTCTAAACCTTTTTTGCTGTTTATACAGAGTAAATCCAGATCAAATAGGACTCGATAGAGAGTTTAATTTCAGTTTCTTTTCAGAAGTTGTAAGTTGCATCGTCAGAAAAATCACTTGAGTATGAATGCTGAAAAATGTTTTGAAAACCTTGGCCTTTATGTTTCTTCAGCCCTCAAAAATGTCTTGCCGCGTTGATCATTATTTTCTCTCCTTGTGTTCGTTAAGGTTTGATGATTTTGTGAAATTCTTCCCAGCCTCAGTATCTGATTTCTCTCCAGTGTGAGTCCTCTGATGTTGTTTCAAATATCCGGCTTTAATAAAAGTCTTCCCACATTTAAAGCACACATGCTCTTTCACACCAGTGTGCATTTTCTGATGTTTTTTTAAATGTGACTGTCTTTTAAAACTCTTTCCACACTCAGAGCATGGATAAGGCTTCTCTTCTGTATGAGATCCAAGATGGATCTTCAGATCTGAAGTCCTCAAAAATGTTTTGCCGCATTGATCACATCTGTGTTTTTTCTCTCCAGTGTGGATCAGCATGTGTCGATTAAGATCTGATGATCGTGTGAAACTCTTCCCACACTGATCACATGTGTACGGCCTCTCTCCAGTGTGAACCCGCTCATGTGTTTTCAGATTTTCTGCATTACTGAATGTTTTTTCGCAGTGTGAACACTTGTAATGTTTCCTTCCAGTGTGAATCATTTTATGTTTTCTCAGATATTCAGGCTGACTGAATGTTTTGTCGCAGTGTGAACAGTTGTACGGTTTCTCTCCAGTGTGAGTCCTCTGATGTTTTCTTAAAATATGAGAACGATTGAAACTCTTTCCACACAAAGAGCAGGAAAACGGCTTCAGCTTTGAATGAACTTCAAAGTAATTCTTCATGTCTTCACTCAGTTCTAAAAATTCAAATAAACAAAAAAGTTATATTTTAAGACAAAAATGTAAAGTAGGGGTGCTTTCACTTTCACTTTCAAACAATTAATCAATGGGCATGTTTCCATTACAAACTTGCACAAACCTTTAGTGAAATTTTGAGTGTCAATTTAAAATAATGGTGAAATGACATGTATATATTAGTGTTGTCAAGAGATTAAATCTTAAAAATATAATTAATTAGTTACATTGTGCGGCGACTAATTAATCAAATAAATTTCATATAAATGCACATGGTTGCGAATTTGTTTTAATCAATATTGAACATAAACCAATGTCTAAGCTACCCTTATGATCATTTTGTTTATTACTGAAAACAACCCTATCAACTAAATTGTAATGAACATGGCATTATTATTGATTACCTTATGCTACACTAGTCAAAATTATTATTTCTATTTTAACTCTTGTCCTGCCAGCATTTTTGATGATTTTCACCTAAATTTGACAATCCTCAGATTATTTTCAAGTAGAGATAGGACCATATTACATATCAAAATAAAGAACCAAGCCTCTGCTTTCAAAAATAAATATTCTATATTCCAATTTTGGTTCTTGCAACATATTTCAAAAAAAGTTGGGGCAGTAAAGCATTTATCACTTTGTAATGTTGCCATTCCTTTTCACAACACTTAAAATATGTTTAGAGACTGAACACACCAAGTGATGAAGTGGTTCAGCGGTAATTTTGGCCAATTCTCCCCGCATACAAGCCTTAAGATCGGCAACAGTACAAGGTCTTCATTGTCGAATTTTGCACTTTAAAATACCCCACACATTCTCTATTAGAGACAGGTCGGGACTGCAGGTAGGCCAGTCAAGTACCTGTATCTGCTTCTTTCACAGACAGGACTTTGCATTGTCTTGTTGAAATATGCAAGGGTGTCCCTGGAAAAGAAGGCAGCATATTGTGCTCCAAAATCTCTTTGTACTTTTTAGCATTAATGGTGCATCACAGAAATGAAAGTTACATTTGCCAAAGGCACTGAGACAAACTCAGACCATGACAGACCCTGGCTTTTGGACTTGGTGCAGGTAACAGTCTGGATGATCCTTTTCTTCCTTGGTTAAGAGTACATGGTGTCCATTTATCCCAAAAAATAATGATTCATCTTACTACAGTATACGTTTCCATGGTGTGATGGACCATCCCAGATACCTCAGAGCCCAGAGAAGTTGACGTCGCTTCTGGACACTGTTAACATAGGGCTTTCTTTTGGCACAGTACAGTTTTAACTGGCATTTGTGGAAGTAACTCTGTGTTGTGGTACTTGACAAAGATTTGCCAAAGTAGTCCTTGTGATGATATTGCTCATGGATGAATAAGGATTCTCACGCACCGCCTGAGGGATCGGAGATCACGTTATTTACCTAAGGCTTGCGCCCCTCTCTTTCACGCACTGAAATTCCTCCAGATTCCTTGAATATTTTAATGATGTTATGCATTGTTGAAGGTGAAATATAAAAATGTCTTCTTATCAACTTCCAACTTCTTTGAGGAACACTGTTTTTAAATATTTCAATTTTCTCATGTGTTTGTTGGCAAATTAGCGATTATCGGCCCATCTTTGCTCCTAAAGGACTAGACCTTTGCAGGATACTGCTTTTGTATCATAATTACAATCTCCTGTTGACATCACCGGTTTATTTAACCAATTTACCTTATTACTAGCCCTAAACTGCTTCCGTAGCAACTTTTTTTGGAATGTGTTGCAGATCTGAATGACAGGAAAATATATATTTACAAGTGAAAGTTCAGCAGACAAAACATGAAATATTTTGTTTTCATATTGTCTGCAATGAAATACAAGTCAAAGTAAATTTAGAAATCACTGCTTTCTTTTTTTTTTGCGTTTTCCTTACTGTCCTAACTTTTTCTGATTTGAAATTGTACATAATACACACACAGACTAAAAAACATACTGTACATGCATACAATTACATTCATCCACACACATTTGTATGAGCATGTGTACATGTACACAAGCTCCTAAAGCTGGGACTCGAACTCGGAACGCCCAAAGTGCATTAGCACTATTCGTCGGCACATAATATATTCTTGATGAATTTAATGAACTGCACTAATAAGATTGAACATATGGCGGTAACCCATGTGACCTGTGATTGAAAATGAATTTTTCAGAATTGGCTGAAATACAACCTTATGCAAGCAAAAAACAAAAAAAACAAAACACTTTTGCAATACATTTCTACATTTCCATTAAGCATATTTTCAACTCACAATATAAATGTCGCAATTTGAAGGGTGATGGGAACATGGCTAATAACTGAATAATTGTCGATAACTCTTATATTTTCTAAAATTCTCGACAGTCAATTAAGCATGAACATCATAAAAGGATTAGTTCTGCTATAGGCTGTGCATTTCGGGTCCACAACTTCAAACATTACTGAATCTTTAGATAACCAACTTACCATGAAATTTTTTTGTATGCGTTTGGAGTATAAATATATCCCTGAAACTCCTCCCACAAGCAATGCAGTGATACGGTTTCTCTTTGGGATGAATCTTCTTGTGCCCTTTCAGGTCTCGTAACTTTCTGAATCTCTTGTCGCAGTGTGAACACTTGTAAGGTTTCTCTCCAGCGTGGATCTTCATGTGAATGATGAGACCGTATTTGCGGCTGAAACTCTTTCCACATAGTGTGCAGGAGAAAGCATTTACAGCTGTGCTGCTCATTAAAACACTTTGTTCAGTGTTTGTGTGAGTTTCAGTTTCACTTTTGACATGATGTTTCTCCTCATCATCACTCAGTGCTTCACTCTCCTTCTTCACCTCTGAAAATAAAGTAAATAAGTTACCTGACAGTGTTTAAATGGCAGACAGTGCTCAATGGTAGTTTGTAATCTAAAATAATCATTAATAAATGTAGGAAAGGTTTAAGCGAATTACACACAAGTTCATAGTTTGATTGGGTGTGGTTCTGCCTGTGATATCAACTGCCTGCTATTCTGGCAGGACTGACTCCATAGGTTGCTGGAAACTGTACTGGGGCTTGGGTCCTGGGTGAGAGTAACGGGATGGAGTGGGCGTGGATGTGGAAAGAGAACAGAGAATGGCTCTGGGGCTGAAACTAGAATGATAAAAGAAAGAATGTGATTGGATTACAGGCATCTAGATTTGTCAGTGGAAGCAGCCTCATGCTGGTATTAACACCCAAGGAAGGCAAAACCTGTAAGAGAAGCGTGAGGGAAAACATGGACAATCAGCCTTGTACCACTAGCAGAGGTGGCCTCACGCCTGTATTGGCCATGGTTAGGGTTGAGGGGGAGCGAATGTCTGAACTTGAGCCTCCGGCGGAGGGATCCTCATGCTGGAGATGCATAGTGAAGCTGTGGGCCATTGCTGGAAAAAGGGCTGGGTAAACAAGTGATCTGTTAGCGGAGTCCATCTTGCGCAACCCTGGTGGTTTGCATATCAGGACAATGTTGGGAGGAGTTGTGGGGTGGGATCTGATTGATTTTAATATGGGAAATGAGGAGGGAATTGATGGGCGCTGGCTCCAATAGCACGGACAGCCTCGCGCTTGGGTCAATCCGAGGAGCAGGCAAAACAGGGGGAGGGGGAATGGTGGGTATTAGGACCTGCGCCGCTACCAAAAGCAACCTTACGCTAGAACTGGGTGGAGGGGCTATGACCCAAGGCAAGGCAGAGGGTTAGGACTTGGAAGTTAAAAAAGGCTGACAATGCATTTCCACTCTTGCAAGTGTCGCTTAGTTAAGTATTGCCTGGCGGCCCCGAGCTGGCATCTTCTGCTGAGTTCCAAAACTCTGGATGTTTGCTTGGACTTAGGAAGAGCTGTGCTATTAAAGGTGTCGTCCCCAGGAAATAAATCTAACTGGGACATAGTTACAGAGATTGGGTATGATAATGTTAGATCACGTTATGAGGAAGGTAGGATGATCTAATTATTCATAGGAATTCTCTTGTAAATGATTGGATGAAGGCGTGATTGCCAATGATGAGCCAGGCCTGTTATCTTAGTGTGCTTCTCTTGAAATTAGGTTTAAAAAATTACCCTGCAAGAATTTGTGCAGAAATAAAGAGTACAGGGCCATCTGTTGATGAAAATTAGTTTAGAACCAATTACGAGAGAGTCGCAGGTTGTTGAGCAGGTTCTTTAACAGCTGTGTTAACGAGCTCAACAGATATGCCTGTGATTGGCTACAACAGCCATCGCTTCATGGAATGTTTACACTGACAGAAGAACACTGGATCATTTCAAGCTGTGTCTATCAGAGGATTAGTCTCTGAGCAGATATATGAGCAATTCGCTATTGAGAGGTTTTTTTTTTTTTAAGAATTTTACTGTTTAATTAAACTTCAGTGTAAAAAGTGAAAAACAAAACCTCACTGTTCTTCAGCCTCATTATTGTAGAGTAATGAATAAAAACAAACCTATTTGCTCTTCAGTCTTTTCCAGTTTAATTCTGCAGGGTTCTGGATCACTCATCTTCTCACTGTCCTTCAATAAACTCCGTCTTTGATTTTCACTGATGGCGGCAGAGCTTCAGGAGAAACAGAGAAATCTGATTCATTTACACTGATTGAGGAAATAAAACATATTATGATGTTATATTTTGTAGGTGATAGCATTAGTAAAACAGTTGGTAAAAACCAAACTAAACTACAGACAAGAAATAGGATTTCAGCAGCTCTGAAAATACTGATGAGCCTCAGAGACCTGTGGGTCATCATGTGTCGATTTCGGTCTGATGATCGTGTGAACCTCTTCCCACACTGAGTACAGGTGAATGGTTTCTCTCCAGTGTGAATTCTCTCATGTGCTTTTAGACCTCCTGACTCACTGAATGTTTTTTCCGCAGTGTGAACACTTGTAAGGTCTCTCTCCAGTGTGGATCGTCTGATGTCTTCTTAAACTGTGTGGATGATTGTAACTCTTTCCACACAAACAGCATAAAAAATGTTTCATCGTTGAATGAACATTAAAGTGATTCTTCGTGTCTTCATTCAGCTCTGAAAATCACGTAAACAAAATTTTTTAGGAGAATCATGTCAAGTAGGGATGCTTTCACTTTCACTTTTAAACACTTTAAATCATTAGGCATGTTTACATGCAACCACTTTAAATATGTGTTATAAGCTCCACAATTATCCTAACTAATACAACCTGGAAGGGCTGGACCTTTAGATTATAAACTTACCAAGAGATTTGTGCGTGTGTCTTCGTAAAGAAAATATATCCCTGAAACTCTTCCCACAAGCAATGCAGAGAAACCCTTTAGTGTGAATCTTCTTGTGTTTTTTCAGGTCTTGTAACTTACAGAATCTCTTGTCACAGTGTGAACACTTGTAAGGTTTCTCTCCAGTGTGGATCCACATGTGGCGCTTGAGATCAAATTTGCGCCCAAACATTTTTCCACACCGAGTGCACAAGAAACCGTTTACAGTTGTGCTGTTCAATAAAACACTGTGCTCTGTGCTTGTGTGAGCTTTTTCTTCACTCTTGACGTGATGTTTCTCCTCGTTTTCACTCAGTGCTTCACTCTCCACCTTCACATCTGAAAATTAAGTAAATAAGTTACATGACAGTGTGTAACAGCAGACAGTGCTCAAGCATAGTTTCTAATCTAATATAATGATTAATACATTTAGGATTGGTTTAGGTCAGAGATGCCCAAAGCGGGCTAGTTTTTCACCTAAAATAATCATTAATAAAAGTTTGAAAAGGTTTTAAGTGAATACACACAAGTTCATAGTAAGCTTTGTTTACATTAAACGTGTGGTATAAAATAGGCCTGCACGATGAATCGAATTCCAGAATTTTTTCCGGAAAAGACCATTCACACATCCGTTCCAAAAGACCGGTAAATTCTGACATCATTAACCAGAAATGACCTCTAAACAGCTGCGCTTGTATTTGTAAGCATAGAAGGGGTCGGGCTTTTGTTGATGGTTGATAATACATAACTTGTGTGTGCTGGCGCTCACCGGCTCCTTCACGTGTACACGCGTCAAGCAACTGAAGCAGAGCTTGAAGATAAACTAACAGCGGTTCATCATAAGCATTTTATCGATAATTTTTTCCACAGTTGGCATTAAAAAGTAACATAGAAATGTTATCTAACATCTAGCAGCTAAATGTATAAAATATTCAAAGGCTTTTATTTTTGTAAACAGCACGGATGTGAATGCGATTTAATGTACTGATGTCAGCGCGTTCTAACCGTGAATGCGCTCTTTCCGGCAATCTTCCTACTGCGTTCACACAGAGCAGCATTTCTATAGACAACTCTTTCCGAAAAATTGCCGAAATGAATTTACCGGTATTTTCAAAAAGGGCCCATTCACACTTGATCCCTTTCCGGAAAAGGTCTGAATGTGTGAAAGGAGCTATTGTCATGAAATTAACATGAAAACCAAGACACAATCTAAACGTAAAGGTTTTATATATCTATGCATGAGATTTTATGTACAATTTATTAATTTAATTAAAAACACTGTAGTTATTTCCTAAATTTGTCATGACAACTGATAACTTTAAAATAAAAACATGGTTTTGAATGAACAGTAGCTTAGTGTGGTGTACTTTGTGATTATGCTTGGTCTTTCTTTGGTGCTGTTAAAACCACCACATCAAACTTGCAGCTCTTATGAAATTATAATAAATCACATTTTTTAAATCACAGTTCGATTTTTTCTTCAAATGGTGCAACCCTAGTATAAAAGCTGCGATGCAGAAACATTCGACCACTCTGTCAAACACACAAGCACTCTTATTCATGAGCATTTGGCTGTTTAAGTGGTATCTGTAAGAATTTGGAGGACTAAAGAGTACAGCACCATCTGCTGATGAATATTAAACTCTTAAACAATTAAAGAAAGAATTGTAATCCTCCACAAAGTTTTGCTACTTAGAGGTAAATAATTTGCATTCCTTCGATCTATTATATCAGCATACTTTCTCTACATTACTCACTCAAGTTAAATCAGATCTGCAACGCTGGGATAAATGACCTCTTACTCTACTTGGTAGAATTCAGTCAATTAAAATGAATATTTTTCCGAGGTTTTAGTTCTTTTCAGACCCTCCCAGTGTTTTTACCTAAATCTTTTTTCAAGAAGTTGGATAGGGCTATTGCTTCATATATTTGGCAGGGAAGACCCCCTCGGTTAAGTAAGGCATATCTTTAGAGACACAAAAAAGTTGGGGGTCTCGGACTGCCTAACTTTTTGACTTATTACTGGGCAGCATTCATCAGCAATATTCATAACTGGTATAATTTCTCCCAAATGGATTGGTGTAAATTAAAAGCACAGTCCTGCTCCACATCTTCACTGTCGGCCTTAGTGTGTACTCCTCTGTCTATTCGCCCTTCCAAGTATACTACCAACGCAGTTGTTTGTTCTTCTCTCAGGATTTGGAGGCAGTTCAGACATCATTTTAAATTTGCTGCAGCTTCTGTTTATGGCCCTATTTCTAATAATCATCTATTTCCGCCTTCAACATTAGATTCTTCTTTCGTTTTATGGGAAAATAGAGGCCTCCTTCATTAATCTGATTTATTTATTGATGGGTTTTTGCTAGTTATTCTGACCTTGTAGAAATATTTAATATTCCACAGTCAAATTTGTTTCGTTTTCTTCAAGTGTGTAATTTTGTCCGTTCCCATTGTCGTTCATTTCCTAACCTGTCAGAGCCTTCTTTATACGAGAGGTGCTTAATTCAGAATCACAGCTCTATATCAAGTTTATACAATATAATTCTTCCCTATACTTTGCCCTCTCTTTCTCAGATTAAGCATCAATGGGAGAAAGAAGTTGGACTTGGTTTGGATCAGGAATGTTGGGAAATGGCTGCTGGGAGGGTTAATTCCTCTTCCTGCACCAGACTGAGTCTGATTCAATTTAAAGTTCTCTGCAGAATTCATCAAACGAATGTCAAATTAAGTAAGATATTCCCAGGCATGGATGTTTGCTGTAATAGGTGTTCTCTGGCTCCTGCTGATCATACCCACGTGTTTTCTTTCATTGATATTTTTTCTACAATTCTCAACATTTCTCTTGAACCATGACCTTTGATTGCTATTTTTGGTGTGTTTGTTGGACAACCTTTCAAATAAGAATGCTAATGTTCTAGCCTTTGCGTCACCGATAGCCCGAAGACGGATTTTATTACACTGGAAGTCTTCTAAACCTCCTCCCACTGTCTCATGGTTAGAAGATTTGATGTCTTTTCTATATATTGAAGAAATTAAGTTTACATTAAGAGGATTCACTGAAAAATTGTATAAAAACTGGGATTACGTCGGTGCCAATGGCGTAGTGGAAAAGTGCACCGACACATGCACTCCGGTGTTCGCGGCGACCCGTGTTCGATTCCCGCCTCGAGGTCCTATGCCGATCCTTCCCCTCTCTCTGCTCCCCACACTTTCCTGTCAATTCTCTCTACTGTCCTGTCCAAATAAAAGTGAAAACCCCTGAAAAATAATTATTAAAAAAAAAAAAAAAAACTGGGATCATCTAATTGATTTTGTCAGGAATACCACACACCTCTTTGCTGATTTATAAGTTTGGTTTTTTTCTATTCACTTTTAAGAAAGATCTCTGCTCTTTTTATTAATGTGTGTGTGTGTGTTATTTATATTTTATATTGTTACATATTAAGTAACATTATTTTGACAATGCTAGTGTGTATTGTTCTTGTGTGTGTTGTATCCTCTATTATCTGTCTCTTTTTCTCTCTCTCTCTCCACATGAGCGGAGATCAGGTGCAGCTGTGAGTGGGGCGGCGCCAGTTATAAAAGCATGCTGCTTGCGCTCTTCATCGAGTTCTCTTCCTGTTTCCCCTCGCTGTTGTGTGAGCAGATAGCTCTAAGTTCTCTGTGTGGCAGTGATATCTTTCTGCCTGAAACCTTTTTCCAAAGTCATCTGGTGAGATACTCTGTTAAATACGCTACTAGGACGGTATTCTGTATTAGCTGTGGCTAAATGTTTACTTACTGCTGAATGATCTAAGGGAAGGCCCCTTTTCTTTTGTCCCGTTTTCTCCTGTTTAATGGATAGTTATGGAGGTCAGAATTGTTTGTTTCATTTACAGAACTTTATTTTCGGTTTTAGGTAAGAAATTTTATATTAGGTAGCACCTTGTTTTGTTTATTGTTTTGGCCTTTTTGTTCCCTTGATCTGATGCTGGAATTTTTGTTTAATAAATTTGTTCCCCCTTTTTCACAACTTGGCCTGTGTGTGTGTGCTTGGGGAACAGGAACAGGGACTCCGGGTGACGTCTTTTAACAGCGGTCATCCTTAACCTTATGTGCGTAGCGAGGTGCATCCGCTACGTAACAGTATATTTATTCAGCTGCTTTGACAATTGTAGGTGCTGATGTTGTTGTGCGTTTTTGTTTTTTTAATTCTCCTCCTTGGGGGTGGGATGGGGGACTGAGGGTTTTTGAATGTTCTTGTTTACCCTTAGTTACTGTTAAAAAAATGTGTAAATTATTGATATTGTGGTATTTTTTTTTGTAGACTGCACAAAACAAATAAATAAAAAAAGAAAGAGAATCGTAATCAATTGTTTTAAACCTCACAATCGATGCAGAAGTGCTTATAGACAAACAACCTGACTGTTCTTCATTCTCATTCATGAAGAGTAATGAATAAACACAAACCTATTAGTTCTTCAGTCTCTTCCTGTTTAATTCTGCAGGGTTCTGGATCACTCATCTTCTCACTGTCCTTCAATAAACTCTGTCTTTGTCTTTCACTGATGGCGGCAGAGCTTCAGGAGAAGAAACAAGAGAAATCTGATTCATTTACAGTGATTGAGGAAACAAATCTTATTATGATGTTATATCTTGTAGGTGATAGTATTAAGAAAAACAATTGGTAAAAACCAAACTAAACTACTGACAAGTATTAAAGAGGATTTCAGCAGCTCTGAAAATACTGATGAGCCTCAGAGACCTGTGGGTCATCATGTGTCGATTACGGTCTGATGATCGTGTGAACCTCTTCCCACACTGAGTACAGGTGAATGGTTTCTCTCCAGTGTGAATCCTCTCATGTGCTTTCAGACTTCCCGAGTCATTGAATGTTTTTTCGCAGTGTGAACACTTGTACGGTCTCTCTCCAGTGTGGATCATCTGATGTCTTCTTAAACTGTTTGGATGATTGTAACTCTTTCCACACAAAGAGCATAGAAAAGGCTTCATCTTTGAATGAGCATTTAAGGTATTCTTCATGTCTTCATTCAGCTCTAAAAATCAAGTAAAAAAGTAATATTTAGGTGAAAAATGCCAAAGAGGAATGCTTTCATTTTTAAACACTTAATCATTAGGCATGTTTCCAAACAACCCCTTTAAATATGTGTTATGTGAAATCTGATTCATTTACACTGATTAATAGAATAAATCATTACATGATGTTTTATCTTGTGTGTGATACAATATGTGAGTTTGTCATTTGATGACACAAATAAAATCTAATTAATGTGATTTGTAGATCTGAAGACATCAGTATGAAGAATGGCAAAAAAAATAATCTATTGATATGAAATAAAGAGGATTTCATAAGCTCTGATAATACTGATGAGGCTCAGGCTATAAACACTCATTAAACAGACATTCAGGATCAGCAGCAGATCAGACTGAGCATTTGCAGGATAAATAACATTATAATTTCATTTATTTAAAAATGCTTCAATCTCAACATTTAGTTTCAATACCAAGCTAGCATTTATACCAATTTATTGATTAGGTTGTTAGCAGCAGCACATCTATTTGGTAACCCTTTAATAATTTAAGGTTCACCATAAACTATTAATTCAACATTTTCAACATCAAAGCTGCTGCAGATTCCCTTTATTTACATTCACATATCACACTTTGTGATAGTAAAACTGACGTAAAAACCTTCACAACAATACAGGTAAACACAAACACATTCACTCATATTGTCCTCTCAGAGCTGCTCTCTGCCTGCTGTATTGTTTTGGTCAGCAGACACACAGATAGAGGTGAACTCAATGCAGAAACTAGTCGCAGGTTGTCGCTTTAATAAACTGTAAAGTGTGTTTTATTGTTGTGTAAACACGAGAAAAAGCGTCAACGACTCACCTCAGCTCTGAAGACTCGACGCTGAATGAACGCGTCAGTGCTGACGTCATCACGGCGAGGCGGGAGCAACGGCGGATCAACAAATACATGCCAAATTAAAACACTTCTGACAGGACAAAAACAATCGCTAATGTTGTGAAAATAGCCATTTTAATCACAATATTGAGGTGAAATAGTGTTAGGCTCTTAAAAGTTGTTATAAATACACTTAAAATGAAAAAGAAAAAAGTTCATTGATAAGTAAAAAGTTTAAATAGTTTAAATAAACCCTTTTTCATCCTAAAAGTGTAAAGCTTCTTTCTGAACAGGTCAAATCTGTATGTGTTGTAAGTCTTAATATTAAAAATTACAATTACAGATGATGAAGACATTTTTTGATACCTTGCATAATTATAATGATTGCATCCTGATAAAAGCCTACAATAATAAAACATTCTGATAGAGTGACTATACATCATCTTTGTCTAGTTTCTAAATGTCCTAAAATCTCAGGGATTCAGCTTTTGCATTATAGAGTCATTGTTTGGGTTTTTACTTTACTTTATCCCTCTCTTTAAGTCTGATCTATACTTGTATATGGCTACACAGCTGACAGCACACACAGCCAGAGTTGTAGAGGCTTTTATATTTGATGCTCTGAGTAACTGTCATCATGAAACAGCGCTGACGAACAGTTGCTGGATGAATTTAATTATACTTAAAATGAATAGATGGTGAATAAATTTGGAGGACACTAATGAAATGTTTGCCATACCACCATTCAGTCTTGAAGACACACAAACACTGGCCAGTGCAGCTCAATCCCTCAGTTCAAAGAAAACAGTAAACATCTTTACCTGTCAGTGGGTGCGCATGGCTCCTGAATAGCTTGAAAAGTAAAAGTGAAACAAGTAGATTTTTTTCCCAAGGTGTAAAAGGTCAGTATGTGAGATTCTCATCCAGTGGTTAAACTAGGTATTACACTCTAAATCAAAACACTTATTTTTGACCCCGCCCCTCTTCTGATGACTCCATGAAATCACAGTTTGCCACAGCTGGATAAATTGTAGCAGCCATCACGACTGAAATAAAATGGTGTTTTCCATCAAGTCAACCCGGAGTGCTGAAATATAATTGGGTAAACTGGCAGTGGGCTGGTTATAGAGACCAAAACACAGACAGACTTTCACAAGAGAATAACTGACTTCAGCAATGTTTTTCAGATAAACAAGGATATTCACTTAGCATGTTTCATAAATATCTGCAAACATATTATGGTATATTTAAGCTTTAGAAGAGTCAAAAGCTTACATACAGCACCTTTACACACTAAACATTTTTTGCTGTCTATAAAGAGAAAATTCAGATCAAATAGGACTCGATGGAGAGTTTAATTTCACTTTCCTTTCAGAAGTTTTAAGTTCATTAAGCACCATCTAACATCAGGGAGAGATTTTGTGCACATTTACTCTACTCATCATCAGTGAAAATCACTTGAGTATGAATGATGAAAGACATGTTGAAAACATTGTCCTGGTGTGCTGCACGAGCCTTAAGGCTTCTTTATATGAACTCTAAGATGTTTCTTCAGCTCTGCAGCCCTCAAAACTGTCTTGCCCACACTCCGTATCTGGTTTCTCTCCAGTGTGAATCCTCTGGTGCGTTTTCAAATGTTCAGCTGTAGTAAAACTCTTCCCACACTCAAAGCACATATACTCTCTCACTCCAGTGTGGATCTTCTTATGCCTTCTTAAACTTGACTGCAGTTTAAAACTCTTTTCACACTGAGAACATGAAAAAGGCTTCTTCATTGTATGAACTCTAAGATGTCTCTTCAGCTCTGGAGGCCTTGAAAATCTTTTGCCGCATTGATCACATCTGTGTGGTTTCTCTCCAGTGTGGACCATCATGTGTAGATTAAGGCTTAATGATAGTCTAAAACTCTTCCCACACTGAGTACATGTGTACGGTTTCTCTCCAGTGTGAATCCTCTCATGTGCTTTCTGTTTTCTTACCTCATTGAATGTTTTTTCGCAGTGTGAACACTTGTACGGTTTCTCTCCAGTGTGGATCATCTGATGTTTTTCTAAACTGTCTGGACGATTGAAACTCTTTTCACACAAAGGGCATGAAAAAGGCTTCATCTTTGAATGAATGTTTAGGTAATTCTTCATGTCTTCATTCAGTTCTGAAAATCAAGTAAACAAAAAAAGTTATATTTTAAGAAAAACACGTCAAGTAAGAGTACTTTCACTTTCACTTTCAAAAACAATTAGTCAATAGGCATGTTTCCATTACAAATACTCACAAATCTTAAGTAATATTTTGCTAGTGTAGGTTGCGTAACAATTACATTAGCCATTGTTTTGCAACTCAATTCATCCTTTCGAAACAATTCCAAAATAATGGTGAAGAGGTCAAGAATGACATACTGAAGTTGGACAGCTTTCTGCTGATGATAAAGGAAGAAATGGTCCAGATGACACTTCTAACCAATTATTACAAATGAAAGTGGAAGAAGCCTGGGAACGTTATCTTCGGCAAAAGATTTTCTTCACCAGCTAGAATCTATGGCCTTAGAGGACAACCCTGGCAGACTGCCCAAACACTGATATAATAAATGTTTTTAACCAAGTGTATAACCCTAGAGACTACACTACCACTACACTACAAAAGTTTTGTAGTCGATCCCAGTTGTAAGAGAAATAATAACTTGGCTTTTAGTTGATCATTTGGAAAAGTGGCAGAAGGTAAATTTTTCAGATGAATCATCTGTTGATCTGCATCCCAATCATCACAAATACTGCAAAAGACCTACAGGAACCCACATGGAGCCAAGATTCTCACAGCAATCAGTCAAGCTTGGTGAAGGAAAAACCATGGTTTGGGGTTACATTCAGTATGGGGGTGTGCAAGGGATCTGCAGAGTGGATGATCAACATCAACAGCCTGAGGTATTAGGACATTTGTGCTGCCCATTACATTACAAACCTCAAAGTGCTCCTTCTCATACTTCAGCCTCCACATCAAAGCTCCTAAAAGCAAAGAAGGTCAAGGTGCTCCAGGATTGGCCAGCCCAGTCACCATACATGGACATTATTAAGCATGTCTGCGGTGAGATGAAGGCAGTGAAGATGAACCCAAAGAATCTTGATGAACTCTGGGAGTCCTGCAAGAACGCTTTCTTTGCAATTCCAGATGACTTGAGTCATTACAGAGATGTATGGATGCAGTCCTCTAAGCTCATGGGAGTCACAATACACAATATATATTTATATATATATATATATATATATATATATATATATATATATATATATATAATATATATATATATTCACTGCAGCATGACTTTATATTCTATACTGGACATTATTTCTGTTCATTGGCAAGACTTTTGTCTAAGCAAAGTCAGACCTTACTGTCCTAGTTAAATCATCCAAAATAAAGGCATGATCATATTTTATTTTGGTAAAATAAGTGTAATCTAGTAGCCTTTACCTTTCATATAAGCCACTTCTGATACCAAATGATACACTAGAATTCAAGTCATTATTTACTGTTCCTAAAACTTAGATAGGCGACAAAACTTTTGTCAACCGGTGTATTTACCCAGCTCTAGAGAACAAAGGGCTTTCTTGTCTGTATTAACATTTTTGAGATATACTACAAACTTTTTTTAGCAAGTGTAGATCCAAGTAGATCAAACATTGATAACTTAAAAAACTAAAGGCACACCAGTATTCTTATAAAAGGCTGGAACATAAAGACCAGCAGCGCGCTTAAACAGACTTCTGTATACTGTGAGTCTTAGGCCCTTTATTCTCAAATGAGTATAAAGTATTTTTGTTTTGTTCCTGCAGTTGGTTTATTTCTCTTTTTCATTGGATTTATTTTATTAATAAAAGCGTATCTGTATTCATCTTCTTCCTGAAGTGGACATTAGCTTCAATTGCATAACCCCATCAATTTTTTTAAATATATAAGACAGGGTCAATATACATGGCTGGCTGCTATAGCCAAACTTCTGGTCACTGGTGCCAATGCCAAATGTCAGTTTTAATGGTGCCAGCAGTGAAAATCTTGGGCTCTGGACAATGTTAAAGATGTATTGTTCTTTGATAAGTTCACCTTCACTGTCTTTCCCACATCTGAGAGAGTTACAGTGTGGAGAAGCCCCAAAGAAGCGTCCCACCCAGACTGTTTCTTGAACAGAGGGAACCATGGGCATGGATCAGTGATGGTTTGGGCTGCAATATCATGGCATTCCCTTGGCCCAATACTTGTCTTCACCCAATGGGTCAAACATTGTATCCTGAGGCGGTGCCATGTGTCATGATGATAATGCACCAATACACACAGCAGGACTGGTGACAGAGTGATTCGATGGTCATGAAAGTGAAGTTGATCATCTCCCATGGCCTACAGAGTCACCAGACCTAGATATTATTGAGCACTTTGGAGTGTTTTGGAGGAGCGACTCAGGAAATGTTTTCCTCCACCAGAATCACAGTGACCTGAACACTATTCTGCAAGAACAATAGCTCAAAATCCCTCTGGCTGCTGTGCAGGACTTGTATCTGTCATTCCCAAGAATAACTGATGCCGTATTGGCTGCAACAAAAAAAGTTTCATTGTCCAACCCCTTTTTATTGGTGTTTTGCCTTCCTTTAATGAAAGAACAGAAGCTAGGTGAGAACAAGAAGTTGGAGAGAGAGAGGGAGGATGGATCAAAAAAAGTTTGGATTGCCTGAAGTGCATTGGCTCTATTTGTTGGCACACAATATATTTTTGATGAACCTAATGAACTGCACTATTAAGTCTTTGCAGTTTACGTCTTCTTATCGAGTTGGTGTCTTGACATTATGTGTGGGAGATGCTAAAGCAGAGATTAAACAGTAACAAGTGAAAGCATTTCAATATCAATAGCTAGAATATCTCTTTGGGATTTAGACTTCAGTGTTTTAGACTATGAATCTTACATAAACACAAACAGCTTCTTACACTATAAAGACAAAACGTCTAACCACATCATACGCCCCCTTTAAATATGCGCTATAAACTCCACAATTATCCTACATAATAAACCTGAGAAGAGCTGGATCTCTTTAGATGATCACTTACCGTGAAATTTTTGTGTGTGTCTTTGTAGATTAAATATATGCCTGAAACGCTTCCCACAAGCAATGCAGACAAACAGTTTCTCTTTAGTGTGAATCGTCTTGTGTGCTCTCAGTTGTCCACGCTTACAGAATGTCTTGTCGCAGTGTGAACACTTGTAAGGTTTCTCTCCAGCGTGGATCTTCTCATGTTTTCTTAATCCTGGCTTTCTTTTAAAACTCTTTCCACACTCAGAGCATGAATAAGGCTTCTCCTCTGTGTGAACTGTAAGATGATACTTCAGCTCTGATGGCTTCGAAAATGTCTTGCCACATTGATCACATTGGTGCGGTTTCTCTCCAGTGTGGGTCATCATGTGTCGTTTAAGGCTTGATAATCGTGTGAAACTCTTCCCACACTGAGTACATGTGAATGGTCTCTCTCCGGTGTGAATCATCTCATGTGCTTTCAGACTTCCTGAGTTATTGAATGTTTTTTCGCAGTGTGAACACTTGTACTGTTTCTCTCCAGTGTGAATCATCTGATGCTTTTTTAAACTGTGTGGACTATCGAAACTCTTTCCACACAAGGAGCATAAAAACAGCTTCATCTTTGAATGAGCATTTAAGTAGGTCTCGATGTCTTCACTCAGTTCTGAAAATCAAATAAACACAAAAAACATTTTAAGAGAAAAATGTCAAGCTTTTACTTTCACTTTCAAACAACTGATCAACAGGCATTTCCATTACAAATGTACAATTTAAGCTTTAATGTTTAGAGGCAAGAGACCCATCATATATATGGTTAAATATGGCATAATGCATTAATAAATATTAATACAGGCCTAAAGACCAAGTTGACTAAGAATATATTAAAACTAAATTAAATCATTATCCTTAATTTACATTTTTTTTAGTTTCTTCATAAATTATTTTTAGTTTTTAATTTGTTTTTAAGTCTATTTCTAAACTTAAAAGACAAATGTTTGGAAAAAACATATATATATATATATATATATATATATATATATATATGTGTGTGTGTGTGTGTGCACCTCAACTCTGTTTCTTGTTTCCACCTAAAACTGTTGGTCTGGAGCTCCACAGGGTCAATAAACATGGCTGGCTGCTATAGCCAAAATTTGGTCACTTGTGCCAATGCCAAACATTGGTTTCAATGGTTCCAGCTGCAAAAATCTTGGGCTGTGGACAATGTGAAACATGTATTGTTCTCTGATGAGTCCACCTTCATTGTCTTTCCGACATCCGAGAGAGTTATGGTGTGGAGAAGCCCCAAAGAAGCGTCCCACCCAGACTGTTGCGTACCCAGAGTGAAGCATGGGGGGGAATCTGTGATTGTTTGGGCTGCAATATCATGGTGTTCCCTATGCCTAATACTTGTACTAGCCATCACCACCATCATAAACCATTCTGGAGCACCCAATGGGTCAAACATTGTGTCCTGAAGGCGGTGCCATGTATCAGGATGATACTGCATCAATACAAACAGCAAGAAACAGACAGAGTGGTTTGATGAACATGAAAGTGAAGTTGAACATCTCCTATGGCCTGCACAGTCACCAGACCTAAATATTATTAAGCCACTTTGGGGTTTTTTAGAGGAGCAAGTCAGGAGCAATATATATTACTATTTTAGAGGAGCAAGTCAATATATATATATATGTTTCATATAAGTGGATCTCGTATAAACACAAGTAGTCACACTCCAAGGACAAATAAAAACATCTAACCACATCATACGACCCCTTTAAATATTTGTTATAAACTCCAGAATTATCCTAAATAATAAACCTGGGAAGGGCTGGATCTTTAGATGATCAACTTACCGTGGTATTTGTGTGTGTGTCTTCGTAGAGAAATTAAATCCCTGAAACGCTTCCCACAAGCAATGCAGAGAAACAGTTTCTCTTTAGCGTGAATCTTCTTGTGTGCTCTCAGTTGTACTAGCTTACAGAATGTCTTGTCGCAGTGTAAACACTTGTAAACTTTCCCTCCAGTGTGGATCTTCATGTGACGCTTGAGATCGTGTTTGCGCACAAAACTCTTTCCACATTCAGTGCAGGCGAAATGTTTTACAGCGGTGCTGTTCATTAAAACACTGTGTTCTGTGCTTGTGTGAGTTTCTTCTTCACTCTTGACATGATGCTTCTCCTCATCTTCACTCTCCTCCTTCACTTCTGAAAATTAAGTAAATAAGTTACATGACAGTGTGTAACAGCAGACAGTGCTCAAGGATTAAAAATTGAAAAAAATGTTTAAAAATTAAATATCTAAGCGCTGTGTTTACATTAAACTTGTGGTATAAAGGTGAGGTGACCACTTAAACACCTGTCAAACACACAAGCGCTCTTATTCATGAGCATTTGTGTGTTCAAACAGTATTTGTAAGAATTTGGAGGACTAAAGAGCACAGCGCCATCTGCTGATGAATATTAAACTCAGAAACTATTAAAGAGGGAATCACAACCCATTCGTAAAATCTCAGAATTGATGAAGAATTATTTCTTGATACACTGTGCAGAGATTTATCACTACAGCTGTGGGTGCAAATAACTCAAATTACATTAACATTATTAAACCCACCAGCTAACATTTTCCACCGTTGAGCAGATTCTTAAACAGATGATTGGCTGTTGTGTTCATGAGCTGAACACGTACGTCTATGATTGGCAACATGATCATCGTTTTACTGAGCATTTCCACTGACACACAGACACTGAAGCATTTCAAAGCCGTGTCTATCACAGGATCCGTCTCAGAGCAGATATATGAGCGATTCGCTAGTCACCAAGTTTTTTATTAGTAATTTTAGTGTTTAATGAAACTTCAGTGTAAAAAGTGACAAACTAAACAGTAAAAACAACGTCCTGTACACTACACAGAAATATTGTTAAGATAAAATGAAAAGAAATATGATTAAGAACTAAAACTGATGGAAGTGTTTAAAGATGCACAACCTCACTGTTCTACAGCCTCATTATTGAAGAGTAATGAATAAACACAAACCTATTAGTTCTTCAGTCTCTTCCTGTTTAATTCTGCAGGGTTCTGGATCACTCATCTTCTCACTGTCCTTCAATAAACTCTGTCTTTGTCTTTCACTGATGGCGGCAGAGCTTCAGGAGAAGAAACAGAGAAATCTGATTCATTTACACTAATTGATGAAATAAATCGTATTTTGATGTCATAATATAAAAACTATTAGTAAAATCAAATTAAACTATTGACATGAAATACAGAGGATTTAATCAGCTCTGATAATATTGATGAGGCTCAGGCTATAAACACTCATTAAACAGACATTCAGGATCAGCAGCAGATCAGACAGGATAAATACCATTATAATTTCATTTATTTAAAAATGCTTCAATATCAACATCTAGTTTCAATCCCAAGCTAGCATTTATACCAATTGATTGATTAGGTTGTTAGCAGCAGCACATCTATTTGATCCCACAAACTGAGAAATCACAAAAACCTTTAATAATTTAAGAGTCACCATAAACTATTAATTTAACATTTTCAACATCATATCTGCAGTGGATTCCGTTTATTTACATTCACATATTACACTTTGTGATAGTAAAACTGACGTAAAAATCTTCATTCAAAACAATACAGGTAAACACAAACACATTCACTCATATTGTCCTCTCAGAGCTCCTCTCTGCCTGCTGTATTGTTTTGGTCAGCAGACACACAGATAAAGGTGAACTCAATGCAGAAACTAGTCGCAGATTGTCGCTTTAATAAACTGTAAAGTGTGTTTTATTGTTGTGTAAACACGAGAAAAAGCGTCAACGACTCACCTCAGCTCTGAAGACTCGACGCTGAATGAACGCGTCCGTGATGACGTCATCACGGCGAGGCGGAAGCAGCGGCGGATCCACAAAAACGCGCCAAATTAAAATACTTCTGACAGGACAAAAACAATAGCTAATGTAGTAAAAAAGCCATATTAAACTCAATCAATTGAGGTGAAATTGTGTTTATTAGGCTCTTAAAAGTTGAAATACTTATAACAAAATTAAAAAGCAAACTTTTTCTTAAGAACAAGTTTGAATAAACATTTTTTAAGGCTTCTTTCCTAAAATCTGTAAAATTATCAAACTTAATAATAAAAGATAACAATTACACGTCATTAGGCTGCCTCAGACATTTTTTGATACCTTGCATTAAAATATTTGTATCATGAAGCAAAATGATAAAGGCCTACAATAATAAAACATTCAGATTGAGTGACTATACATCATCTTTTATGTCCTCTTTGGGATTTCTAAATGTCCTAAAATCTCAGCTTTTGCATTATAGAGTCATTGTTTGGGTTTTTACTTTACTTTATCCCTCTCTTTAAGTCTGATCTATACTTGTATATGGCTACACAGCTGACCGCACACACAGCCAGAGTTGTAGAGGCTTTTATATTTGATGCTCTGAGTAACTGTCATCATGAAACAGCGCTGACGAACAGTTGCTGGATGAATTTAATTATACTTAAAATGAATAGATGGTGGATAAATTTGGAGGACACTAATGAAATGTTTGCCACGCCACCATTCAGTCTTGTAGACACACAAACACTGGCCAGTGCAGCTCAATCCCTCAGAGAAAGCAGTAAACATCTTTACCTGTCAGTGGGTGCGCATGGCTCCTGAATAGCTTGAAAAGTAAAAGTGAAACAAAGTAGCTTTTTTCCCAAGGTGTATGTGAGATTCTCATCCAGTGGTTAAACTAGGTATTGCACTCTAAATCAAAACACTTATTTTTGACCCAGCCCCTCTTCTGATGACTCCATGCTATTAGTTTGCCACAGCTGGATAAATTGTAGCAGCCATCACGACTGAAATAAAATGGTGTTTTCCATCAAGTCAACCCGGAGTGCTGAAATATAATTGGGTAAACTGGCAGTGGGCTGGTTATAGAGACCAAAACACAGACAGACTTTCACAAGAGAATGACTGACATCACCAATGTTTTTCAGATAAACAAGTATATTCACTTAGCATGTTTCATAAATATCTGCTAACATATTATGGTATATTTAAGCTTTAGAAGAGCCAAAAGCTTACATACAGCACCTTTACACACTAAACATTTTTTGCTGTCTATAAAGAGAAAATTCAGATCAAATAGGACTCGATGGAGAGTTTCATTTCACTTTCCTTTCAGAAGTTGCAAGTTCATTAAAGGGCACCTATGGTGAAAAATCTACTTTACAAGCTGTTTGGACAGAAATGTGTGTAAATATCGTGTATAAACTGCCATATTGGGGTGAAATAAACATACCCAGTCCTTTTTTTTTTTTTAATTTAACAATGTAGGAGTGCAGTCACTCCGCCCACCAATATTGATTGACAGCTGCGCACATTAACATGTCCGGTAATCACGTGTATAATCATATAATCAAGACAGGACGAGCGCAAAGCAACCGGGAATAAAAGGTGTGTTCAGTTCGCTTGGATCATCAATCATCATCAAACGTGATCAAGAGTGAGTTTCACAAGTTTAAAATGTTTTAAAACAGAGCATGTGTGTAATGAATTACAGCGATTCACTTTAGATGCACTTTATCACCACAGCCGCGTGTAAGAACAATTATAAACACATTAATATAAGAGATATCCAAACAGCAGTGGAGATTACCAGTATCATGTCACATATGCGTGCAAAACGAGTGCAAAGCTTAACGCGCTGTCTCTCTCTCTCTGTGTGTGTGTCTGCTGCGCTATGTGTGTGTGTGTCTGCGCTATGTGTTTGTGTCCTCGCTGTGTGTGTGCGTGAACTTTGTAATGACTTTGTGTGTGACTCATCGTTGCAACTCCACAAAAAATGCATCAAATACTGATTGTTAAAGTTCTTACTGTAATATTTCTCACACATGTTATGTGAGATCTGCTTCCTGAGGCAGCCGAGGGCGGCGATTGCTGACAGGCACGTGGGAACGGTGGGCGGGGAGGACTAGCCTTAAAGGGCCAGTACAAAAAAACAGCAACACCCTTTTTCCAGCTATAATATAGACACTTCAAACAGCTCTAATCAATAATCTGATGGGTGTTTTAAGCTGAAACTTTACAGACACATTCTGGGGACACAAAAGACTTATATTAAATATGAAAAAAGGGGTAACCTATGTGCACTTTAAGCACCATCTAACATCAGGGAGAGATTTCAGAAAAATCGTCAGAAAAATAACTTGAGTATGAATGATGAATAACATGTTGAAAACATTGTCCTGGTGTGCTGCACGAGCCTTAAGGCTTCTCCTTTATATGAACTCTAAGATGTTTCTTCAGCTCTGCAGCCCTCAAAACTGTCTTGCCGCATTGATCATTGTTTTCTCTCCTTGTGTTCTTTAACGTTTGATGATTTTGTGAAATTCTTCCCAGCCTCAGTATCTGGTTTCTCTCCAGTGTCAATCCTCTGGTGCTCTTTCAATTTTCTAGTAAAACTCTTTCTACCCTTAAAGCACACATGCTCTCTTACTCTAGTGTGGATCTTCTTATGCCTCCCTAAACTTGACTGTCTTGTAAAACTCTTTCCACACACGGAACACGAATAAGGTTTCTCGTTTGTATGATATCTAATATGGATCTTTAGCTCTAAAGGCCTTGAGAATGTTTTGCCACATTGATCACATCTGTAAGGTCTCTCTCCAGTGTGGATCAGCATGTGTACATTAAGGTGTGATGATCGTCTGAAACTCTTCCCACACTGAGTACAGGTGAAGGGTTTCACTTCAGAGTGAATCCTCTCATGTGCTTTCAGTTTTACTGTGTCACTGAATGTTTTTTCGCAGTGTGAACACTTGTAAGGTTTCTCTCCAGTGTGGATCCTCTGATGTTTTTTTAAACAGTGTAGACGATTGAAACTCTTTCCACACGAAGAGCATGAAAACGGCTTCATCTTTGAATGAACATTTAAGTAGGTCTCGATGTCTTCACTTAGTTCTGAAAATCAAGTGAACACAAAAAAAGTTACATTTAAAGAGAAACATGTCAAGTAGGGATGCTTTCACTTTCACTTTCTAACAATTAATCAATAGGCATGTTTCCATTACAAATATGCACAAATATTTAGCAATATTTTGTAAGTGTGGATTGCGAAGTGTAGGTTGCGAAACGGCAGCATTTTTATTAAGCATTAATCATTAAGCATATATGACAAACTGGGGATGCGCATCTCACTGGCGCATCTATGATCAAGACAGTAAGCCTCTGTGATTATCAAGGGCTGCTATATCCAGGCTAGTATCAGCAAACCACCAAGAAGAAAAACCAAATCCAACAGGAGTAACTGTGAATGCAAGGGAAAGCTTTCTGAAAGGAATGTCCAGCTGCTAACCCAGATAGTATCCAAAAAAAATAAAACCACAGCAGCACAACTCACTGCAGAATTAAATGTGCAGCTCAACTCTCCTGTTTCCAACCAAAATTGTTGGTCTAGAGCTCCACAGGGTCAATACACATGGCCGGCTGCTATAGCCAAACCGCTGGTCATTCATTTCAATAGTTCCAGCAGTGAAAACATTGGGCTGTGGACAATGTGAAACATGTATTGTTCTCTGATGAGTCCACCTTCACTGTCTTTCCTATATATGGAAGAGTTAAGGTGTGGAGAAGCCCCCCAAACAAGTGTACCACCCAGACTGTTGCATGCCCAGAGTAAAGCATGGGGGGAATCAGTGATGGTTTGGGCTGCAATATCAAGGCATTCTCTCGGCCCAATACTTGTGTTAGATGGGGATAGGTCACTGCAAAGGACTACCGAACCATTCTGGAGGACCATGTGTACCCAATGGGTCAAACATTGTATCCTGAAGGCGGTGCTTGTGACAGTGTTTTGATGAACATGAAAGTGCAGTTGAACATCTCCCGTGGCCTGCACAGTCACCAGATCTAAATATTATTGAGCACTTTGGGGTGTTTTGGAGGAGTCAGGAAAGATTTTCCTCCACCAGCATCACATAGTGACCTGAACACTACTCTGCAAGAAGAACAGCTCAAAATCTCTCTGGCCACTGTGCAGGACTTGTATCTGTCATTCCCAAGAATAATTGATGCTGCATTGTCTGCAAAAGCAGGCCCTTTATCATATTAGGGAATTTTTGTGGTCAAAACCACATGTATTGTTCTCTGATGAGTCCACCTTCATTGTCTTTCCCCACATCCGGGGGAGTTATGGTGTGGAGAAGCCCCAAAGAAGCATCCCACCCAGACTGTTTCTTGCACAGAGGGAACCATGGGGGTGGATCAGTGATTGTTTGGGCTGCAATATCATGGCATTCCCTCAGCCCAATACTTGTGCTAGAAGGGCACGTCACTGCCAAAGACTACCCAACCATTTTGAAGGACTGTGCTCACTCAATGGGTCAGACATTGTATCCTGAAGGCACACAGCAGGACTGGTGACAGTGTTTTGATGAACATGAAAGTGCAGCTAAACATCTTCCATGGCCTGCACAGTCACCAGATCTAAATATTATTGAGCACTTAGGGGTGTTTTGGAGGAGTCAGGAAAGATTTTCCTTCACCAGCATCACATAGTGACCTGAACACTATTCTGCAAGAAGAACAGCTCAAAATGATGTTATTCGATGAACATGAAAGTGAAGTTAAACATCTCCCATGGCCTGCACAGTCACCAGACCTAGAAATTTTTTAGCACTTTGGGGTGTTTTGGAGGAGCGATGTCAATGTGCGATGCCACCAGAATCACATAGTGACAATATAAATGTTCGCAATTTGAATGGGAATGAAAACATGGCTAATGATCAGATAATAGTCAACAACTCTTAATCGATACATCTTCTGGACACTGGATTAAGTATGAACATCATTAAAGGATTAGTTCTGCTGTAGGCTGTGTGTTACACGTCCACAACTTCACACATTACGGTGTTAAGCCTGTGCGATCTTCTTATCAAGTCGGTCTCTTGACATTATTTGCGGGAGATGCATTAAACTCTACTGTGTGAAAAAACACACACCAGTCTCAGCTCGAGCAGAGACAAAACAGTAACAAGTGAAAGCATTTCAATATCAACAGCAGGAATATCTCTTTGGGATTGAAGATTTAATGTTTTAGACTTTGAATCTTATATGAACACAAACATCATACGCCCCCTTTAAATATGCGCTATAAACTTCACAATTATCTTAAATAATACAACCTGGAAAGGCTGGATCTTTAGACGATAAACTCACCGTGATATTTTTGTGTGTGCCTTTGTAGAGAAAATATTTCCCTGAAACGCTTTCCACAAGCAATGCAGAGAAACGGTTTCTCTTTACTGTGAACCTTCTCGTGTGCTTTCAGTTGACCTAACTTACAGAATCTCTCATCGCAGTGTGAACACTTGTAAGGTTTCTCTCCAGTGTGGATCTTCTCATGTTTTCTAAATCCTGACTTTCTTAGGAAACTCTTTCCACATTCAGAGCATGAATAAGGCTTCCCCTCTGTATGAACTATAAGATGGCTCTTCAGCTCTGATGGCCTTGAAAATGTCTTGCCACATTGATCACATTGGTGCGGTTTCTCTCCAGTGTGGATCATGATGTGTCGATTAAGGTTTGATGATCGTGTGAACCTCTTCCCACACTGAATACATGTGAATGGTCTTTCTCCAGTGTGAATCATCTCATGTGCTTTCAGACCTCCCAACTCATTGAATGTTTTTTCGCAGTGTGAACACTTGTAAGGTTTCTCTCCAGTGTGAGTCCTCTCGTGTTTTTTTAAACTGTGTGAACGATTGAAACTCTTTCCACACAAAGAGCATAAAAACTGCTTCATCTTTGAATGAACATTTAAGTAGGTCTTCATGTCTTCATTCGGCTCTGAAAATCAAGTGAACAAAAAAAGTTACATTTTAAGAGGAAAAATGTCAAGTTTTCACTTTCACTTTCAAACAATTAATCAAGGCATGTTTCCCTGACAAATATGCACAAATCTTTAGCAATATTTCGAAAGTGTCGATTAAAAAAAAAAACTATTGTGAAACAACAACGTTTTCATTAACCATCATTATGCGACTTAATTCATCCTTTCGCAAAATTCCAAAATCATGGCAACTGACTGCTTAGTTTCATGTATCGTAGAGTAGCGCAATAAAAATTTGTTTAATTTTGTAAGAACTGTGTTCGTGTTTATGTGCCTCGAGCTGTAGATTTTGTTACCTTGTTAACATTTAACCAAATACTGGTGTTATGTTTTTATCGTTGGTCATGAAAATAATATAAACAAAATTGGTAACATACGATGTCTTCCATTTACTGGACAAATGGTAGATTTTTTATCTGATTCAGTCTGCTTCAATTGAGTCAAATCAAGTGATTTGAATCTTCACAATTCCATTCCTTGAAATAAGCTAATAAATCCTTGATCCATTTTAACATAGGTGGATCCCCTACAGTGTCCAAGTGAAAAATGAAACCACAGCTGCACAACTCACTGCAGAATTAAATGTGCACATCAACTTTCTTGTTTCCACCAAAACTGTTCATCAGGAGCTCCTCAGGGTCAATGTACATGGCTGGCTGCTATAGCCAAAACTTGCGAAAATCTTAGGCTTCGGACTGTGATGAGTCCACCTTCACCGTCTTTCCCATATATGGGAGAGTTTCAGTGTGGAGAAGTCCCCAAAAAAGTGAAGCACAGGGGGAATCAGTGATGGCCCAATATTGGTGCTAGATGGACTAAGAAACTCCTTTTGGGATTGAGACTTTAGTGTTTCATATAAGAGGATGTCATATAAACACAGGTAGTCACAGTCCAAAGACAGATGAAAACATCAAACCGCATCATACAACCCCTTTAAATACATGTTATAAACTTCACATATATCCTAAATAATACAACACGAGAAGGGCTGGATCTTTAGATGATCACTTACCGTGGTATTTGTGTGTGTGTCTTCGTAGAACAAATTTATTCCTGAAACTCTTCCCACAGGCAATGCAGAAAAACAGTTTCTCTTTAGCATGAATCTTCTTGTGTGCTCTCAGTTGTACTAGCTTACAGAATGTCTTGTCGCAGTGTGAACACTTGTAAGGTTTCTCTCCAGTGTGGATCTTCATGTGACGCTTGAGATTGTTCGCGCGCCCAAAACTCCTTCCACATTCAGTGCAGGCGAAACCGTTTACAGCTGTGCTGTTCATTAAAACACTGTGTTCTGTGCTTGTGTGAGTTTCTTCTTCAGTTTTGACATGATGTTTCTCCTCATCTTCACTCTCCTCCTTCACCACCACATCTGAAAATTAAGACAATAAGTTACATGACAGTGTGTAACAGCAGACGATGCTCAAGGATAGTTTTTAATCTAAAATAACCATTTATAACATTAGAAAAAGTTTAGATGAAACACACACAAGTTCATAGTGAACCTGTTTTTACATTAAACTTGTGATATAAAAACTGAGGTGCAAAAACTTCTGACCAATTAAACATCTGTCAAACACACAAGCGCTCTTATTGAGTGTGTGTTCTAATGGTATCTGGAATATGGAGGACTAAACTGCACAGCGCCATCTGCTGATGAAAATTAAACTACATTTGTGATTGGCTACAATGATCATTGCTTCAGCAAGTTGATCAAGCCTTCAACAAGGCTGTTTAAATGCAATAATTTTTCTTCAGTCGAATCGTAGATCGGTTTACATGTACTCTAAACATTGTAATCGGACACAAATATTTGATTATATGCATTTTAGAAACAATCCATTCAAAACTTTAGCGCGCGCACTGTGCATGTGCCATCACTCTTGCAGGAGAGCTTTAAAAAATGTACACAAGAATGCGTTTTAAATATTATAAATTTGAAAAGATATATTATTATTATTTTTATTATTATTTTATTATTATTTATTTATATATTATTATTTTTATTTACAGATATTACCATAATGATGACTTGAGGTGAGCGCAGTAATTCCAAATGTCCGATAACAAAATACTAATAGCCTCATTTAATTTCAATCACGGAGGTGCTTGTTTTGTACACCGCAATATGTTCCGTCATTCTCTTTTGCATACTTTCTCAGAGTGCCACTTATATGTATGGGTACCATCACATTTAATTACAAAAGAAAACATGTATGCAAATCATAATAACCACTTGCATGGCTCCTCCTGACATGCAACAAACTGAATGTTATTTACATATTTATTGCCTGTTAATCATATTCCATGAATATAATTTCCAAGCATGTAATCTGCTATATTTCTGAGATGGTATCTGTGGTAAATAACCTAAATGCGTCAGCTCACGTGTAATTTGATGGCTGTGAATAAGTAATTATGCAACGTAAAACAGGAAGACAGATCTGACAATAAAGTAAACTGACTTCCAACACCTTTTGAGTCTGTCCACATCGCTCAGCACCCAAACAGAAAACAATATAACAACATGTGCTTGACAACAATTTTAGCTGAATTGCACAAATGCTGCATTAAGATCAAGTGAGGGGTCAAACTAACAATCTTTTACCAGTTAATCATGCAGCCCAACACTGGAGCATTTCAAAGTAGAATCTGTCTGTGAGCAGATGTTTGAGAGTTGAATGTTACTTGATTAAAAACACAGTATTTGAGTCCCATAATCTAAATATAACAACAGCTAATATAAAACAAAGTGTTTAAAGATGCACAACCTCACTGTTCTTCTGTTCAACTGAATTATTTCTTGATACACTGTGCAGAGATTTATCACTACAGCTGTGGGTGCAAATAACTCAAATTACATGAACATTATTAAACCCACCAGCTAACATTTTCCACCGTTGAGCAGATTCTTAAACAGCTGATTGGCTGTTGTGTTCATGAGCTGAACACGTATGTCTATGATTGGCTACATGATCATCGCTTTACTGAGCATTTCCACTGACACACAGACACTGAAGCATTTCAAAGCCGTGTCTATCACAGGATCCGTCTCAGAGCAGATATATGAGCGATTCGCTATTCACCAAGTTTTTTATTAGTAATTTTAATGTTTAATGAAACTTCAGTGTAAAAAGTGACAAACTAATCAGTAAAAACAATGTCCTGTACACTACACAGAAATATTGTTAAGATGCAATTAAAAGAAATATGATAAAGAACTAAAACTGATGGAAGTGTTTAAAGATGAACAACCTGACTGTTCTTCAGCCTCATTATTGAAGAGTAATGAATAAACACAAACCTATTAGTTCTTCAGTCTCTTCCTGTTTAATTCTGCAGGGTTCTGGATCACTCATCTTCTCACTGTCCTTCAATAAACTCTGTCTTTGTCTTTCACTGATGGCGGCAGAGCTTCAGGAGAATAAACAGAGAAATCTGATTCATTTACACTGAATGAAAAAATAAACATAATGACATTATAACTTGTTGCTGACAATATGTGACTATGTAATGTGTTCAGGTCAGCTGAGACCAACAAAATTAAAGCTGCAGTAGGGGATTGTCTTCAGAAACATGTTTTGTTGTGCTGGTTGAAAGTCTCTTCACAGCCCAGTGGTAATGATCAAAGTAAAAGATCTAAATGTGTTTGTATGTATTTTTATTTTCTGGGTAAGGCATAAAACTAAAAAATGTTCATCCAATTAAAAGTGTAGGGCCGAAATCTCCCATAATTCTGATAAGTAGCTCAAACTGTCTGTCAACAAATGTAGATTTGGACTTCTGCACATCCGCCATTAGAGCGTTCAGGACACATGCACACGAGACAGTCACAGTCGCGATAAAATCAAATGCTGAATTGAAACTAACGCTGAATCAACATTGGAGTTACTTTTGCACGCTGGAGGAGGGACGACACCATGGCTGAAGTATTTCTTTTAGACAGCTAATGTTATGTTTTAAATCTATTTTAGTCCCCCAAAGCTGTTGTGTTACGAATGGGTTATATGCACAGAAGTGTTGTTCAGCCACTGAAATCTTCCAGGGATGGATAGATGTGACTATTTTCAGTTTCATAAGGGACCTTTTACAGGGACCTTTCGATAATGTGGATTTATATTCAGTTTAACAACAAAACATCAGTAAATAGTGCTATTCCACCTAGCCTGCTTTACTGAGCTGAAGCTGCTTTTATATTCACATTGGGTCATTTTTTTAACCAATCACAGCCTCCCTATACTGTTTACCATGCTACTCTAAATATTCTGATATAGCATGTCAGTGTGGCTTAGTAATGAGTGAAATTGCTGCACCCTGCCGGTCAAGCACTAACTACATTTCTAACTGGCGTATGACATGATCTAGTGGTGTTGTCCAGTGTTGCCAACTATTTCCAATGAAAAGTAGCTAAAGCCTGCCCGAAAAGCAGCTAAATGTTGCCAGATGACATCACACGCTAATTTGCCTATCAGTGACATCATCATGTAGTATCTGACAAGCGTAAGCCTATCATGTCTCTACTCTCTGAGGCACTGTGTATTATATTATATTAAAACATGACCTCCAGATGCACAATAAACCGGTTATTATTAACATATTACTTTGCGTGATAATGTCATTGCGTAATCGCAACTCAAAACTACATGTAGTATACAAAGTAATTACTGTTTTCTCAAATTGACTGGCCATCTCAGCAAAAACATTTAAAATATGTGCATTTAGATTTGTATGAAAAATAGAGTTGACTATTTGTAAGATACAAACACTTTTTGATAAGACTTATTTTTATTTTTAAATATAACACTGATAATGAACAGTTACATACTTTCAAACGATCACAGCTTGTGTACTTACTCTTTTTACCTTGTGAAATTAACACATTTGTGAAAGTGACAACAATTAGAGCACTATTGGAATTCATCGCTAAATACATTTCCAACAATTATACATGTTAACAAATATCAGTAAAGTAACAGTTATGAAAAACAATCTGAGCTAGCGATTTACTCTACTGAGTGAAGCCTGCAGCCGCTGCTCTTTTGAGTTACTTTCTAAAAATTGCTAAATGTAGCCAAATGAATGTTAAAAATTGCTAAATTTGTTGCTTGGTGCTTTCTGAAAAAATAATTGCTAGGGTAGTATGAAAAGCTGCTAAATCTAGCAACAAAATTGCTAAGTTGGCAACACTGGGGTTGTCTCTGCTGTCACGTCTCGGTGTGTGCGTTTGCGATTTCAGGAGGCGTGGCTTTGAAACACAGTTTCTCGTCTCCCCGCCGTCAAAAGATAATATGCTAAGCGGTTAGCATTTTGACAGATCACCTACTGCACCTTTAACTCAATGTCAATTTGTAGATCTAAAGACATCAGTATAATGAATGAAGTAAAACAGAAACAGACAAGAAATAGAGGACTGATGACAATACATACCTGTAAACCTTCCCGTTTTTCCCGGGATTCTCCTGTATTTTACAGTTCTATCCCGCTATCATCCTGTAAAGGTATTTTCCCGTATTTCTCCCGTATTTTTAGTCTTTCTCAGAGGGGTGGCAAATAAACATTAAAGAGCCAAGCCTCCCTGTATGCAAACCATACCGCCGAACCACCAGGGGCTGCCACTTACTCTTAAATCCCTGCTGAAAAATCCAGCTTAAACCAGCCTAGGCTGGTTGGCTGGTTTTAGAGGGGTTTTGGCCATTTCCAGCCTGGTCCTAGCTGGTCAGGCTGGAAAATGACCAGCTAAATCCAGCTAGCTAGGCTGGTCAAGCTGGTTTTATCTGGTCATCTCCCAGCCTTACCAGCTAAGACCAGGCTGGAAATAGCTGGAGACCAGCCTGGAAATGGCCAAAACCCCTCTAAAACCAGCCTGGTCAACCAGCTAAAATAAGCCAAGCAGCCTAGGCTGGTTTAAGCTGTTTTTTTTCAGTAGGGATGTGAATCTGTTCTGTGTTTTGGCTTTGTTTGGACATGGAAACACTTTGAAATAAATAAATATATAAACGGCGAGATTCCCTTTCGTTTTCATTACAGGTGCCGTCTCCTCTTCATATGCAACCCTCAAAACAGTCATATAGCGGCACATGACTGTCAGCTGACGCGCTCCATAGTGATAAATAGACGCTGTTTCCCACACAGATTTAGTGTTGCCTGGGCGGTTTTGCAACGGTGTGCCCACCAGCCCCGGTCTGCCCTTATAAACCTGTTTTGATCCCCCAATAAGATGCCATAGCCCCCGTTCTTTGCATACATATGCTTAGAATAGTGTAGAAACACTTGTAATCTCCCTCCCCGACACGACATCTCAATCAACCCAACCAACCCCCCCCAACCCCCCCCCCCCCCCCCCCCCCCCCCCCCCCCCAACCCCAATGCTAATGTATTTGCTGCTAATATATACTATTTATTTTTCTTTCAGGGGAATCCTTTATTATGGTGGCCATATCCCTTATATTCACATAGCAATGTTGACAGCTATGGACAATACTGATGAGCCTCAGACTATAAACACTCATTAAACAGCCGTTCAAGATCAGCTTATTATAAATATGTGTATCTACAGTATGTTGTAATTAATTGCATCCATAAGAACATCTAGTTTAAATATAAAGCAAGTGTTATACCATTTAAGTAAGGACTGTTAGCACATCTATGTGGTATGTACAGATGGGGAATCATACAAACCTTTTTAAAATGAAGAGAACCTTAATCAATTAATGTTTTGTGCATCGAAGTTCATAAATCTGCCGCGACAGAATCCAATTAGGTCCATTCAGAAATTATACGCTACGATATAACGAACACAAAGGAGGAAAACAGACAGAAAACCCAAACACTTCACTCATATTGTCCTCTCAGAGCTCCTCTCTGCCTGCTGTATTATTTTGGTCAGCAGACACACAGATAGAGGTGAACTCAATGCAGAAACTAGTCGCAGATTGTCGCTTTAATAAGCTGTAAAGTGTGTTTTATTGTTGTGTAAACACGAGAAAAAGCGTCAACGACTCACCTCAGCTCTGAAGACTCGACGCTCAATGAACGCGTCAGCGCTGACGTCATCACGGCGAGGCGGGAGCAACGGAGGATCGTAAAAAATTGTTCATCATACCCAGAAACAGTGCCTCATATTTTCTGCCATTGTCCGTATACAAAACGGTTATGGTGGAAGGTATTTAATTTAATAATTGATAAAGAGCTGTCGAATTTTCTTTTACAGTATGAATATGTTATTTTTGGTTTTTTGAACTAAGAAGTTGGAAATGAAGCTTATGTTATGGTATTAATCTTCTGATTATACTTACCAAGTTTCATGTAAAGTTAGCAATCAGAAACCTCTGTTTTAGTGGTACATAAACAACTAAATATTAATATATACTTAAGGAGAGTACAAACAAAAAAGCTGTTAAAGCTGTATATTTGTTTGACACTTTTAAGTTATTGTGAGTTAGCAAGGCCTAGCATAATTTATTTGTATTTTTTATTAATCTTTTTCTGTTATTTTATTTTGTTTTACTTGTGAGTTTTTGTATCTTTAAATAATATTTTTATATACTCCTCATTTATTGTATACCTCTGGCATTGTTTTGTATGTGTCGTTCTTGCATTAAAAAAAAAGGGTCGTCAAAAATATTCTTAGTGAAATGGGTTAATAGAGACATTAATCATCTTTTAAAAGTTTCTGACAGTTCTGAGAATATTCTATCATATAAACAATTCAGGGCGAAAGAAGAAAGAAGGTCGTTGATTTGAACCTCGGTTGGGTCAGTTGGCGTTTCTGTGTGGAGTTTGCATGTTCTCCCTGCATTCGCGTGGGTTTCCTCCGGGTGCTCCGGTTTCCCCTACAGTCCAAAGAGAGTTGGTACAGGTGAATTGGGTAGGTTAAATTGTGCGTAGTGTATGTGTGCGAATGAGTGTGTGTGGATGTTTCCCTGTACTGAGTTGCAGCTGGAAGGGCATCCACTGTGTAAAACATGTGCTGGATAAGTTGGCGGTTCATTCCGCTGTGGCGACCCTGAGTTAATAAAGGAACTAAGCCGAAAATAAAATGAATAAGCAATTCATGTCTATTCACAATTTCCCATTATTGTTAAGAGAATTTAATTGTTATTATATCTACCCCTGTAAAACTTATTCAACTTGTTAAAAATCATATTTGCTATAATTCTCTGTTGTAAACCAAAAATTACATTTAGAAGACGTTGAGTTGACTGATAAAAAATGTACTAACAAACATATTCGTGATATCTTTCAGAAAATAAAATAACTTCTATACAGGCAAATTTTTCTGGAACTCTATTATTCTTTTTTTTTCACTTTAGTCCCTTTATTAATCTGGGGTAGCCACAGCGGAATGAACCGCCAACTTATCCAGCATATGTTTTTACACAGCGGATACCCTTCCAGCCGCAACCCATCTCTCGGAAACATCCATACACAACGGACAATTTTAGCTTACCCAATTCACCTCTAGTCTTTGGACTTGTGGGGGAAAGCGGAGCACCCAAAGGAAACCCACGCGAACGCAGGGAGAACATGCAACTCACACAGAAACGCCAACTGACCCAGCCGAGGCTCGAAACAGTGACCTTCTTGCTGTGAGCATGTTCTATTGCGCCACTGCGTCACCCCGGAACTCTATTATAGTTAATATTAATTGGAAAAGAGCTTGGTTAACTCCATTCAAATACACTATTAATAATAAAATTAAGGAAATTCATTTTAAAACTCGACACACAATTTACTCAGTAAAATCATTTTTATCAAAATACATTGATATGGAGGATATCTGTGGTTTCTGCAATGTGGATAAAGAGAGCCTTTGTCGTTTATTTTTTAAATGCAACATTGTAAAGAATTTCTGGAAGAATCAAGCCAAATTTATTTTTAAAAGACAAAACTTAATTATTATTGTACATTAAAAGATGTTTTTTTATTATGAAAACAACTCCAACAAAAGTCTTGAATATATTGTTAATGTCTTTATTTTACTGGCAAAGTTTAACATACACAGAAATTTGCTAAATCATCTCCCACATTAACAGTTCTTTCTGTCGAGTTTGACTTCTTTATTTCTATTGTGAAATTGCTGAAAAGCAGAAAAATCTGAGATATGCATCAATTATTGTGACACTTTTTTTGATTCCCCTGTCAGTTCTTAAAATCATTAGATGTAGAATTGCTGTACACAATACTTTGTGTAATTAATTTATTTTTATTAAAAAAGAAAAAATGTTTAGAGACGGAATCTGCGTGCACTTTTTGTGAATTAGGAGGAATCGATAAAACTGTATTTTGAATGCACATATACCCAAACGTTTTGGTTTGATGTTGAATATCTTAAATTTAAACTTACAAAATTAAAATAATAATAAAACTTGAGCAAAATTTGTTTATTAATTGAATGATTATATATGGGAAGTACCATGTACACAAATAAAAATGGTCCAATGATCAACCTAACATTTATTTGTATAAAATTGATCGTAAGCATTATATCGAAACCCTAAAAGACATTAAAAATAAAAAAAGCTACAAGGATGTATGCAATTTTAGAATCTATGCTAATTTTTTTGCAATTTATATATCCCCTGTATATTTATTTGTAATTTTTTTATTCCCTATTGATTTGTTCCTTTGATGTGAAAAAGATGTAAGCATTGCATTCCTCATTTTTTGTAAGCTATTGTTCTTGTTATGCAATAAAAAATAAAAGAAAGATCGTCAAAAACACGCCAAATTAAAACACCGCTGTCCATACCTGCTAAAACTATTGATAATGTATACAAAAAGCCTCCTTACATAATGTGGCACGTGAAAAGCAAATGCTATCCTTTATGGCATAAAATAATCTGATGTAACTACAATCAGCAATCAAATGTTTTAGGCAAATATTAAAAAACCAACAGGCTTAATATTAATAACGAGAGTAGCATTTTAAATATTTCTTTGAATCAATTAAAAATAATGAAAAACCGACATCATTAGCACATATTCCTCATTTATTCATATTCTTTCAGCTTAGTCCCTTTATTTATCAGGGGTCACCACAGCGGAATGAACCACCAACTTATCCAGCATATGTTTTTACACAGCGGATACCCTTCCAGCCGCAACCCATCTCTCTGAAACATCCATACACACTATGGACAATTTTAGCTTACCCAATTCACCTCTAGTCTTTGGACTTGGGGGAAACCGGAGCACCCGGAGGAAACCCACGCGAACGCAGGGAGAACATGCAAACTCCACACAGAAACGCCAACTAACCCAGCCGAGGCTCGAAACAGTGACCTTCTTGCTGTGAGGCGACAGCACTACCCACTGAGCCAACATGCCACTTAAAAAAGAAGTCCAGAATATTCCACTGTGTTCCTGAAAAATTAAACGCATGTAGTAGTAATTTAAAGATGTGAATTATCTTGATTGCGAATGAATGTGCACGGGAGCCCTGTTTAGATATGATTGGGATTCATTAAAATACACATTAAACTACTGACTTCAGAGCAGACATTTTAGGAACGTAGTTTTTCATTGATGTGTTAAACCCCACACAAAGAAAACAAACAAGGCCTCTCCTTTGAATGAAGTCTAAGATGGCTCTTCAGCACTGAAGCCCTTAAAAACGTTTTGCAGCATTGATCACACTTGTGCGGTTTCTCTCCGGTGTGGATCTTCATGTGTCTCTTAAGGTTTGACGAGAGTTTGAAACGCTTCCCACACCGAGTACATGTGAACGGTTTCTCTCCAGTGTGAATCCTCTGGTGCCGTTTCAATTCTCCAGCTCTGATAAAACTCTTCCCGCACTCGAAGCACTCAAACACTTTCACACCAGCGTGGATCTTCTGATGTGCTGTTAAATTCGAGTGTCGTGTAAAATGCTTTCCGCACACAGAGCATGAATTTATATGAACTCTACTGAGGATTGTCTTGGCTTCACTCAGTTCTTCGCTCTCCTCATTCACAATCAAGACTGAAAATTTAGAGAAGAAAAAAACATTTTAAAAGAGATGCAAAACAACTAATCAACAATCATTTATCAATAACCCTATTATCAATACATCTCTTTGAGTGTCTATTAAGCATGAACATCATCAAAGGGCCATGAAACCTCTAGTTTGAAAAAAGTCAGAAAGTGTGCGAGTCCAGCTCTGTTTAGGGGGGAGTGTCGAGTGAGGGAAAGAGGGAAGGGTTTGCATAAAAATGGGAGTTTCAGTTTGGGCACACGCTGATTTTCAGAGGCAAAACAACACACAGGCGCAGAGGAGAAAGACAGTGACTACAGTTACATGGACATCAGTAATCAAATTATTTGCCCAATTCTTAATTTGTTGAATTTAACTGCAGTTTGGCACTTTCACTTTCATTTAAGAACATTTCATGCATGCCCCCCGTGACAAATGAGATATTGAATGCGAGGAACTGCTGGAAGAGTGTAGTTTTAATGTAATGTATGATACCGCACGGCATTTCTCGGTAACTTAGATGCACAAAATGCGCCGAAAATCCTACACGACGGTAATAGTTTGATCAAGGTGTTTACATTCGGAGAGCAGCATTTACAGCGGTAAAAATATAAAGTGTTTCGACTGGCTGCTACAATTGGATCCTATACCAAAGTTGGCGACCAGGGGGGTTTCACAGACTGTATTTACATCTGAATTAGCGGCTTGAAATTATGGGAGTTTTCCGGGAGAAATAACAAAACGGGAGGGTGGTGGGAGTCTTGGTACGTATGCTACACTCAGATACACTCTGACTACTTCAAAATTGTTGATAAGCCATGGTGGGCATTTCTCTCTGTCTCGTGCAGTCGACCAATCACAGCAGACTGGGTCATCGGACCAATCAGCGCAGATTAGCATCACGCAAAGGAGGGGTTTGGGAACAAAAGAATCGCTGAACGAATTATATGGGAGTCGCTGCGATAAACAGGTGAAAATAAATGCGTATTATAAGACAAAGAAAGTGTTTTTTGCCCTTGCATGCAGATCAGCCTGTTTTGGAGACCCCCAAAACCAAACTATGACCCTTTTTAATGCATAATAGAGGCTCTTTAATGTTGTGTAGATTACACTAACTATATATGTTTTACTTTCGAAATGTGGTATAAATTCGTCCCATTTGGCTTTTTAAATTCTCTTGATCATAATTAGGTGCTGCTTGTCAATCAGACAACGCTTCTATGTTTGCTGTCAATTGCGGGAAAAAAACATTGATAAAAGTGTCATGATAAACTGTAGTGAGTTTAACTGCAGGCGCTGTGTGATGCGGAGAGGAGTCAGATTTGGACACAACTTTCCTTCACCTGCTCTTGTGGGTGGGCCCACAAGGTTTGCACTATGCACTGGTCACTACTAACTGAATGCAGTAGGAGCACACAGTTATGTTTGCTGAATAAGTCGCACAGAAAATTTACGTTTAAAAACTACTCAAATTTTGTCAACCCGCCATTTTTTTCAAAACCACCCAATCTGGCAACACTGAACTTCACACAGCATTAAGCCTGTGTAGTTTACATTCCTCTCATCAAGTCAGTCTATTAACATAAAAACAAATCTTCAGGTGCTCTACTTACTGTGGTAGGTTTTAGTGTGCTTCCGCAGAGAACATAAATGTGTGAATCTCTTCCCGCACTGAGCACATGTGAACGGTTTCTCTCCAGAGTGAGTCCTCTCGTGTGATTTCAGGTGTGCTAATAGACTGAATCTCTTCTCGCAGTGTGAACACTGGTATGGTTTCTCTCCGGTGTGGATCCTCATGTGACGCTTGAGACCGTGTCTGCGCTCGAAACTCTTTCCACACTGAGTGCAGGAGAAGCTTTTTATGGCTGCCGTTACCATTACAAAGTCAATGTTTTCTTCACACTTGACATGATGTTTCTCCTCATCTTCACGCTCTTCCTTCACCATCACATCTGAAATAAAAGTCGATAAGTTACACTTTAAAAGGCTAATTATGAACAGCAGATGGTGCTCTAGGGTAGCTTTTTTGTGCTCTGGTTTAGTTTTTAACAACAGATAGTTGCCCATTCACGTTTGATCAGAGAAGAACTGGATTCCTGACTCTGACTGGTTTCTTCCAAGGTTTGTTCCCCACTTCTATCAATTGGTGGAGTTTTGGTTCCTCGCCACTGTCGCTTGGTTGGTTGAGCTCTTAAATGCCAATTTATACTGATGCACACCTCTCCAAAATGTAACTACACGTCGTAGCCTATGATCACGAATGTGGGCTGGGCTAAGAGCTGTGGACGTGTGAGTGTTAAACATGCGTCGAGTCCTTTAGAGCAGTGTTTCCCAACCCTGTTCCTGGAGGCACGCCAACAATACATATTTTGGATGTTAACCTTATCTGACCTATCACCTTCAGGTTTTGGAGTCTCTTCTGATGTTCTGATGAGTTGATTCAGATGTGTTTGTTTAGGGCAGGTGTGTCCAAACTCGGTCCTGGAGGTCCGGTGTCCTGCAGATTTTAGCTCCAATTTGCTCAACATACCTGACTAGAAAACCTAAAGCTGCAGTCACACTAGAGTTTGAGCATGCGAAATTCTGTCGTGCGGCGCTGTGAGAAGAGGTGGGATTAAACAAGATGATTAGACATTAAAAAAGCGAGCGATTGGTCCATATTTCTGTCCAGAGAGGTCATGTTTTGATCCTCAACTGGTCTCACGCAGTCAAGTGATGCGAACTCTGATTGCAGGTCAGAGTTCACCAAGTTTGAACTTTGCAACAGAGTAAACTGTGAAACTTGCGTTACCGGTCTGACGCATTTGCATGCGTATGAATGGAAGTCTATGGGGAGAAAAGTGCAGTGTGACCGCAGCTTTATAAGAGCTTGATTAGCTGGCCCAGGTGTGTCTGATTGGTGTTGGAACTAAACTTTGCAGGACACCGGCCCTCCAGGACTGAGTTTGGGCACCTCTTGTTTAGGGAGAGGTTGAAAATGTGTACTGTTGCTGTGCCTTCAGAAACATGGTTGGGAAACACTGGATAACCAAAAGCGGCGAGAGCGTCAAAGTAGCCGGAAGTCATTCATTTTTAATGGGAGCCGGCGTTGATAAACGTCAAGGAGAGTTGAAATCAAATCAACTCTATGGTAATGAGCTATGATGCGATTTGGCGGCAAGTAGTTGAAATGTAGACGTCCACCACTTGGGAGTTCAGAGAACACAGCCCTGTGAACTTTGGTTCCGACCACAGTTGCTCCCAAGGGTTGGATTATTGCGGTTGCTGGATTTCCAATTATTTACCATGTTTTCTTACAGGAACATGCATTAAAAAAAAGTAACTGGCGATTTATTTGTGTGCATTAATGTTTTTTTCTTAAAAAAAAAAAAAAAAAGCGGGAATCTCATGCTAACTATAACGTCAACAGAAAACAGTACTGCTGATTCAGAATATTTCAGAGATGGACCCATATTGAATAAGTGGAGCTAAGTTACACCACTGCAGTGACCCCTTTAAAAACGAGATTAACTTAGCGAATTTTGACGCTCTTGCAGGCAGACAGCGTTGTCGCCAGGGCAGCCAGAGCGAACTTTGACAATCTCGCTGCCTTTGGTGTGAACGCACAATTAGAGGAGTCATTCATTTTGTCAATTTTGTTCTAAAGATGGTTTTAGTTCTAGTTTTAAAGGTCTCGTGAAATTAAAATAAACTTTTTTAGATTTATTATCAGAATGTTGGTTTTTTACGAATTTTATAAACGTATAAAACACAACATATAAACATCTAAAGTTTGCAGTTTGTCTCTTCCACCTAAATGGATCAACAGTTTTAATTACGTCACCCTCATACTTCAGTTTCTCATCAAATTTTGACCAATCAAACGATTTTTGTGTGACATGCCCCGCCTCCTCCTTCTCATCCGCTTGTAATTTAACGCGCTTGAGCTCAACCAAAATAAACGCTATTGGCAGTTTTTAAAGTGGAGGAGCTAAACTATGTCCAGCCCCCTCTTCATGTTTCGGTTGACATTACGTCAGCACTTCATGGGCTCTTAAACAAGAAATTGTGCTTTAAGCTACAACAGCAGATGGTGCTCAAGGCTAGTTTTTTTTACAGCGGAGGCCATGCTAAGTTAGTTTTTGCAGCATAATTCTAAACTTATTTTCGAGCAGCATTACTTTCTGCCACCACTTCAGCTCCGCCAACAAAACACAACATCACTGTCTGCAAACACATCGAGGACAACTCCTAAAGAGAAGCAAGAATATCTCTTTGGTGTTTATACTTTAGTCTTTGTGACTTCACAGATCTTACGTAAACACAAAGAGCTTGTTAGGCTGCTTTCACACCTGCAGATCGATTGGTTGGTTCTGAAACAGGGATTCAAATTGTGACGATGTTTATTTTTGTTCCTGGTGCAGTTCGCTTTCACACGGCAGTTTCTAAACAGACCAACACAGTAAAACAAGTCACGTGCGAGTTTCAGGGTTTATTTTCAGAGTCCCTCAGATTCCGCTCAGCTGTCATACCTTGTTATTTTAATCGCAAATAGACATTATAAGCGAAAAGGTGCACTTTAATTTTGACACATACAGATATCGTCACCAAATATAAATCAGAGAGGTCAGACTTTCTCATAGCCTCATTTCAGTTGTCAAGGGTTGTTCAAATCTATCTATTGAATTAATCGATTTAAAATAACACATTGGTTGCCAGTGGTGCAGTGGTTAGTGCGTCGACACATGCACTCCGGTTCTCGCGGCGACCTGAGTTCGATTCCTGCCTCCTGGTCCTATGCCGGTCCTTCCCCTCTCTCTGTTTCCAACACTTTCCTGTCAATACTCTCTACGGTCCTATCAATTAAAGGTAAAAACCCCAAAAAATAATTATCAAAAAATATATATATTGCGTTGGCTAGAATTACGCACTATTGGCTTCAATTATAGAGGGAAATAACGGATGAAGCGAGACTGCAGTCGGATCATGAAGTAGATCAGTGTTGATCTTTCTGTCGAGGTGTCACTGCAGAAATTATTCAATTCATCTGTACTTGTATAGCGCTTTTACAATGTAGATTGTGTCAAAGCAGCTTCACATAAAAGATCAGAGTAAATTGAAACATGATTGAAATTGAAATAGTTCTGTTTTCAGAGTTTAAGATCAGTTCAGTGTGGTTTAATAATCACAACTGAGAGTCCAAACACTGAAGAGCAAATCCATCGATGCGCAGCTCTACAGATCCCGAACCATGCAACCCAGTGATGACAGTAGCGAGGTAAAAACTTCACCAATTGGCGAAAGTGAAGAATTATAAAACCTCCAGAAAAACCAGGCTTTAATTAACAAAACAACAGGCCTAAAACAAAACACACATTTACCAATAGGAATGACATCTTGTCCTACTCATCCTTCTCTCTTCATATAGCCGTATATATGGCTATTACGTATCTATAATACACTGTGATAGAGCCTGGTGTATTAGTTCGTTTGAGCGTATCGCTTTCTTACTACAATCGATCCGCTCCAGAGTTCGTTCAATCAAGCCGAGACCACCTCATTCAGGTTTTGATCCGAGGATGATTACAGGTTTCACATATGCCAAACGAACAGCGCTAACTGGACAAACGAGACCGCTTCCGAAACAAACGTCTAGTTGTGAAAGCACCCTTAGACTTTAAAAGGAAAACATGAAAGTTCATCATAAGACCGCTTTAAATGTGCGTTATCAGCTGCATGATTATCCTACTTACCATGTAAGTTTTGTGTGTGTGAACGTAGAGATGATAAATCTGTGAAACCTTTTCCACAATCAGTGCAGTGATAGGGTTTATCTCCAGTGTGAGTCCGCTCATGCTTTTTCAGGTGTCCTGAATGAACAAATCCCCTTTCGCACCGTGAACACTTGTACGGTTTCTCTCCAGTGTGAATCCTCTCATGTATTTTCAGGTTTCCCAACAGGCTGAATCCCTTATTGCAGAATGAACACTTGTAAGGTTTCTCTCCGGTGTGGATCCTCATGTGAATCTCCAGATTGTGTTTGCGGCTGAAACTCTTTCCACACTGAGCGCAGGTGAACGCTTTTGCATCTGTTCTTTTCAGCACTTTCGTTTTTGCACTATTTTTCAGATTTTTGCCCTCAGTTTTGACATGTTTCTCCTCATCTTCACTCAGCTCTTCACTCTCCTCCTTCACAATCACATCTGAAAATGAAGTGAATACATTACAGTGCTCTAGATTAGTTTTTAACTGTAAATGATCATGAATAGGCATGCGTTCACACACCGCTACCAGTGAAAGCGTCAAAGTAGCTGTAAGTCATTAATTTTCAGTGGGAGCTGGCGCTGAGCTCTGAGGAAAGTGCTGCATTTTGGATGGTGTGGTTTTCAAGGACAGTTGAAATCAGCTCATCTTTAGGGTAATGATTATATAAACACTAAGGCAGCCCCGCCTTAACGACCCGCTGTCTAGGAATGAGTGACACCATAATTTTTTAATGCGATACAACACAGATACTTTTTGTTACAATTTTTACAATATCGATACGACTTATTATTTAAAATGATAATGTGATTTTTCAAAATAATGTTAATTTATAATATATATAATAATTACATGTAAAAAAATATATATAAAAAAATATATAAATAAATAAATAAATAAATAAATTTATATATATATATATATATATATATATATATATATATATATATATATATATATATATATGGCGACACAGTGGCGCAGTAGGTAGTGCTGTCGCCTCACAGCAAAAAGGTCACTGGTTGGAGCCTCGGCTGGGTCAGTTGGCGTTTCTGCGTGAGTTTGCATGTTTTCCCTGCGTTCGCGTGGGTTTCCTCCAGGTGCTCCGGTTTCCCCCACAGTCCAAACACATGCGCTATAGGGGAATTGGGTAGGCTAAATTGTTCAAAGTGTATGAATGTGTATGGATGGGTTTCCCAGAGATGGGTTGCAGCTAGAAGGCCATCGGCTGCATAAAACATGTGCTGGATAAGTTGGCGGTTCATTCCGCTGTGGTGACCCCGGATTAATAAAGCGACTAAGCCGAAAAGAAAATAAATATTATAGTGTGTGCGTGTGTTATATACAAGCACACACATCTATATTGTATATACACAGTGCATACACATACATACTGTATATACACACTGCACAGATACACACACTTATATTTATTCTTATTTCACTTACATTTATTTTTATTAACGAGAGAGCTGATTTAATATTCTGAATTATTATTTTACTTATTTATTTTCATTTATAATTATACTATATATTACAATACTATACTACTACTATTTGCTGTGTTTACTATGTTTATATATGTGTGTGTGTGTGTGTGTGTGTGTGTGTGTGTGTGTGTGTGTGTGTGTGTGTGTGTATTCTTTTTAATGTAAACTTTATAAATGCTTTTGGCACAACATTTGTAACATCTGTCATGCCAATAAAGCAAATACTGAACTGAAAATAGAGAGTAGAGAGAGGGAGTGCCTCCTTTAAAGCTCTCCTATAATGTCTTTTGTCGGACAGAGGCAGAGGAACACAGGGTAGCTTGTTTTTGTTCTGCTCCTTTATAAGTTTCAGGGTGTGTTGTCTGTAAGCGTTTATAAATGCAGCTTGTATTATTGCTGTGTACGACTTTCTTATCACAAATATTGCTCGTGCTACGCTTTTTCCGCTGATGAGCACCACAACACGCTGTGTTACGTCTCTGCCATCGTGTCATTCTGTAACGCAGAAGTGTGCGACTGTGTTGAGTACGTAAGTTATCTGAAAGACACATGATCTCTCACATCACGTTCCGCAGCAGATTGATTAATGTAACGTCTTATATGCAAAGCGCCACTGATAATCCTGTACAGCGCTAAAACATTTAGTTATGCAGATAGTATTAAAATATAGTTAAAATATCAATACTTTAAAAAAATATCAATACCAAATTAAAAGCTTCTGTGTATCGATATATCGATACTCGAGCATCGATGTGCACATCCCTACCGCCCTCCTCCTCCCTCCGGCTCGCAACTGACGTTAAAAATATAATGAGATTCGGCCCGCAAAAACATATATATTTAAACCTCTATCAATGTTGTTCAGTCAAGTCTAGCCAGTTTTCTAGCCCCCGCACTTTTAGAGACAGACCATTTAGAAACAGGTGATTAAGAATGTAAACCTTTGGATTTCATACAGCTGCCCCCCCCCCCCCCACTTTTAAAATGTCCACTACACCCCTGCGTCTAACCACGTGTGGTTTTGACCCGCCACCTAGTTGACATTTTAAGTCCTGCATTTAGATTAGTTTTACTTTCATTTTCTCTCAGTGTATGGTTGAGAGTAACACACATGCAGTTTATTTCTGTCGCTGATTTAAACGTTGAAATATATGTCCATAAGTGCTCTATTTTTACCAAAGCTCTATTTTTGTAAATATTCAAGGGTCGTTTGATTAGTTTTATACCACTTGTATTTTATTGTACAAACACTTCTTCATGGGGTCAGATCAGATATGGTTGTAACCGGAAGTTAACGAGAATTATTTATGTTATCTATTAAATAACTCAATCAATTGTACTTTTTAACTCCTCCCCCCACCACAACAGTCACAGCACTGTAAAAATATTAATTATTGCTATAAAGTTTCATAAAAAATGCTGCTTTATTAATGTGCATATCACACTTTCGGCCGGCCGCGTATCCGATCTAGAGTTTACCTCTTCATGGCTTACACATTATGCTGGTGGTTTAACAAATATGATCATTTTGTTAATGTTCTAATCAAACGGTCACATTTAATAGATATTGCTCTTATGCGTATTAAGATTTTGCATGAAAACTCTGTTTATAAGTAAAATTGTACTGCCGGTTGAATTGAACTTGTTTAAGTAAATGTGAATATTACGTTACTATTTCCAATGATGACTATTTCAAAAATAATGACGGATGCATTGTTTATAACAAGCATATATAAACATAAAAATGAGATAAATACATTTTGATTTCATGCCAAACGCTAATATTAAAGGTAACATGATAAAAGAACTAAAAATGAAAGAAAAGTGCTTAAAGATGAACAACCTGACTGTTGTTCAGCCTCATTATTGAAGAGTAATGAATAAACACAAACCTATTAGTTCTTCAGTTTCTTCCTGTTTAATTCTGCAGGGTTCTGGATCACTCATCTTCTCACTGTCCTTCAATAAACTCTGACTTTGTCTTTCACTGATGGCGGCAGAGCTTCAGGAGGATAAACAGAGAAATAATTTTTTTTTTTTTGCCAACTATTGCAATTTATTAAAAAATATTTGTATTTATTTATTAAATCCCTAGTAACTATTGATACCAATAGACCAATTGTAAGCAGTAGCACAAATGTGCCACATCCAGATATTGGGAAATCGTAAAACACTTTACAAATAATCTGTCAAACCGTTATTTTCCTTCACAGATCATACTTTGTCCTATTACAAACGTGGAAATACTCATACACAATAACACAAACATCACATAAAGAATATAACGTCCTCTCAGAGCTCCTCTCTGCCTGCTGTATTGTTTTGGTCAGCAGACACACAGATAGAGGTGAACTCAATGCAGAAACTAGTCGCAGATTGTCGCTTTAATAAACTGTAAAGTGTGTTTTATTGTTGTGTAAACACGAGAAAAAGCGTCAACGACTCACCTCAGCTCTGAAGACTCGACGCTGAAGGAACGCGTCGTCGGTGACGTCATCGCGACGAGGCGGAAGCAAAAGCAGATCAAAAAAACCGCGCCAAATACTGCTGACAAACCAAAACTGAAATCAACGTGCTAATGTAGACAACAAGGCATTCCACTCATTTATGTGTGATAAAATACTGTTTATTAAGCATTACATTTTTATTTAATTAAATTTAAATAAGCAAGTGGGTAGCACGATCGCCTAACAGCAAGAAGGTCGCCGGTTCAAATCCCGGCTGGGTCAGTTGGCATTTCTATGTGGAGTTTGCATGTTCTCCCCGTGTTGTTGTTGTGGGTTTCCTCCAGGTGCTCCCGTTTCCCCTACAGTCCAAACACATGCGCTATAAATAAACTAAATTGGCTGTAGTTTGTGAGTGTGTATAGGTGTTTCTCAGTACTGGATTGCAGCATGGAAGGAAGCATCCACTGGGTAAAACATATGCTGGATAAGTTGGTGGTTCATTCCGCTGTGGTGACCCCAAATTAATAAACGGACTAAGATGAAAAGAAAATGAACAAACAAGACTTAAAACATAATATGTCCGGGCCCGGTCCTCTCTCGTCTAGCACTGGCGTCTCTGCTTCTTTTAGCTTCCAGGGCTCCTCCTTGAGACTCGAGGCTGGTGATGCTTCCAGGTGTCTCTGATTATCTCACTCACGCCTCCCATCTCGGCCCCGCTTCACTCGCCACAGAGTAATAACAAATAAATAAATAAAACGCTTAGCATTTCACACCTTTTACGTGACACTCTCTTCTAGTCGATTAAAGCAGGGGCGTCCAAACTCGGTCCTGGAGGGCCGGTGTCCTGCAGATTTTAGCTTCAACTTGCCTCCTGCAACACACCTGCAAAGATGTTTCTAGAAAGCCTTGTTAGAGCTTGATTAGCTAGGCCAGGTGTGTCTGATTGGGGTTGGAACTAAACTTTGCATGACACCGGCCCTCCAGGACAAAGTTTGGGCAATACTTACAGGGCCATTTATATCGAAGTTGATTTTTAGCCGCACCATATTGATGTCTCGTAACATCTAATTTTTATTATTGGGTTGTTAGCCCAACTGCCAACCTGGAGGACCAGGACATACACACTTGGGCTGTTTCTCAATATACGTTCTTTAGCGGTCTTGCGTTCTCGTGTAAACAGCCAAAGTTCAGTTCCAATACTCAAGACCGCAAGACGCGTGAAACTTCCCGCATGTGTTCTTGATATCGAGGACGCACCGATATCAGAAGTCATTGCGACTGGAGGTGGGAAGCGCAGCATTTTATATAGTACTATTATTAAAGTTCAGAGACATCACTTATTTGTCTCAGGAGATTCCCTACATGAGACGGTGAAAGAAAAAACTACCATGAAAATCTTAATAAAGGCATAAACACATTAAGGGTGTTTATTTGCTGAAATTCGTATTAAAATCTGTTTTATTTGTGATGTGCAACGTATATTTGTAAAGTCTTTATGCCTAGTATATATTGTGAAAATGGGAAAAACAATAAATCGTTGTATAAATGCTGTGATGTTTAAATAATTTTTGGTTAAAGATGTGCGAGGGTCATGTGACCTTTAGGAAGATTGGGCACGTTCTCTGTTCTCACAGTCTCCCGAGTTCGTTCTTCCGAGGTGACCTAGCAAGACAGGTCTTCACAAGAACGCAAGTCCATTTTCTGCGTTCTTGGAATTGAGAAACAGCCATACACTATGTACAGTTTAGCTTACCCAATTCACCTACAACACATGTGTTTGGACTGTGGAGGAAACCCACGCGGGGAGAACATGCTAACTCCACACAGAAACACCAACTGACCCAGACGTTCGAACCAGCGACCTTCTTGCTGTGAGAAGACAGCGCTACCCACCACACCGGCCAAGCAAAATAATGAAGCAGTTGAAATAATCACTATTTAACTTTTACGCCATCCATGTGCACCCACTGACAGGTAAAAGCTGCCGCTCTCTCATGGCTGTATTCTTGATGCTACTTGCTAATGACCGACTGTTGAGGACACAAGCTAATGCAATATTTACAGCTAGGCATATGCCGTAAATCTTTAAATACGTCTTTAATGATTTTATAAGACATACTGGCGCGAATCTTGAAAAGGGATTCACGGACATGCAACTTAGCTGTAATTTACAGGCAGAGTTTATTGTAATTGTGCATGAGAGGCTTATTTACAAATGACTGGAATTAGTAATACACACATTTAACTACCAAAGCTGAAGTGTTTGAGGAGTTCTGGAAGATTTCGTCGATGTGTAAACCTCTTTCCTAAGGAAACACATAAGAGTTCCCATTTGTATGAAATCTAAGATGGGTCTTCAGCTTTGAAGCCCTGGAAAACGCTTTGTCGCATTGATTACATCTGTGCGGTTTGTCTCCAGAGTGGACGATCATGTGTTCAAAGAGCTTTGTTTGGTGTCTGAATCTCATCTTACACTCAGCACATTTGTATGGTTTCTCCACGTTGTGCGTCCTCTCGTGTCGCCTCAAGTCTCCAGATCTAGTAAACGCCTTCTCACACTGTAAGCACACGTGGGGCTTCAGACCAGTGTGGATCTTCTGATGTGCTTTTAAATATGGCTGACAAATAAAACTCTTTTCACACTCAGAACATGAATAAGGTTTCTCCACAGCATCAACGCTATGAAACACCTTCAGGTCTTCACTCAGTTCTTCGCTCTCCTCCTTCTTCACCATCTGGCCTGAAAATTAAGTACAGAAATAAAGTTACATTTTAGGAGAGACATGTGAAGTAGGGATGCAAACAATTGTTGATAACCCTTTTACTCGGTGCATCTTCTGGACAGTGGATTAAGCATGATCATCATTGAGGGATTAGTTCTGCTGTTGATTTGTGTTTTTCTTTTTGATTAACCCTCCCTGGCTTTTATAGTTCTTCCACAGGTGGACGCACCTGCTTGTCGTTGGGGACTAATTCAGAGAAGGTAAAAAGACGCCAACGAGGAGGAGAAGAGACACCGCATTAGTGGACCAGCCAGCATTATGTTGTAGTTTGTTTTGTTCGTATAGCTTTCTTTTGGAGATTTATTTAATTGTCTGACATTGGTTTATTTGTTGTCTTTGGGTAAGAATGTTATCGTCATTATGTGTAGGGTAAATTAAACATTTATAATAAATCAGGGCATCTTCCGTCCATTCCATATTCATTTTCAATAAAAAAAGAAAAGCAAGAAAACAGCTGATTTACGGTTTTTCTTTTGCTCACAACAAACGAGATTTTAGCTCAATTTTCATTTTTTTAAATTAGGGTAGGAAAATGAATAAATGACTTTAAAATTCATTATACAAATGTAGGCGGTGCTAAAACGCCCTTTTTCCTCTGATTGGCCAATCAAATCTAAGCTTGTGACGTCGCCCTCAAAATAAAAGTCCACTGCGGATCAACACCCAGGCCTTTAATTATTATTATTTAATTATATATAAACTAAGTTTACGTATTCTATATTCTATATTTGATCAGTAAGCAGGCTTACATTTATTTCGCATGAATAAATTAAATAAAGACATAAATTGGCAGTAATATTTCACATTTGTCATTAAAATAAGGTCATAGTTTGCAGTTATGCACCTGATGCTGAGCAAAAACAGCCATTTCAGAGCAGAACCTGGTATGCATGTTTGCTTCCGAGCAAGGCCTATATAATATTAATAATTATAATAATAATATAAAGGGACTACGTCGAAATGAAAATAAATAAATGAACAATAATATACTTATATTTCGCCACCACCTGATGCCAAGCAAAGATATGATGATTGTTTCAGAGCTACTGCAGGCCTAAATAACAATAAAAATTAATATTGTTTACTTAGTGTTTTTTTGTTTTTTTTTTTTCATTTTTTTATTTTCATTTTATAATAGTTGTTAGCAGGACCAGAATAAAAATACAAAGGGTACCATTTGTTTTTATTTTATTTTCTCCTATATATATATATATATATATATATATATATATATATTATTTTGAGAATGACATCACAAGCTCAGATTTGGTTGGCCAATCAGAGAAAAACAGGCGTTTCAGTACCGCCTACATGTAGGTAATGAGTTTTTAAAGTCGTTTATCCGTTTTCCTACCTTAATTAAAAAAAAAGAGCCAAAATCTTGTTTTTCCATTTTTTGTGACCAAAGAAAAAACAAAAAACAATGGTTTTCTTAATTTTCCGTTTTTCGTATGAAAAAACGGCACATACCGTACCGAAACCGTGTCTGTAAAACTATAATACATACCGAACTGTGAGTAGATTGAACTGTTGCACCCATTTATATATATATATATATATATATATATATATATATATATATTATTATTTTTTTTTTTTTTTTTTTGCGAGGGTAGTGCAAAAAGTCAAGCAAAACCAGATATTTATGATCAAACTTTGTGCCACACCAAATTGAAAACAAAAACTAAGGAATCTAAGAAAAAAAAAAGCATAGTCATAAAATATTTACAATGTATACAATTTGGTCTGGACATAACACAAAATAGGGGCATATAGAACTGGCCTAAGGGTCATAGGGGTGCTAAAGTAATGAACAAAATCCAAACAATGTACAACGCCCCAAAAGTCTTCTAAAATAATTAATGAACACACAGAGAAGTCTTCTGCATACCATAACTAATATGGGGGCTCGTCCGGGATATGGACCCAGGACCTCAAGCTAGACATTAGCCTCATGACTTGATTAGTTTTCAAGTTACTGTTGCATAGTCTACACTAGAGCTGCACAATTACATGAAAAAAGATCACGATCTTGATTCAACCCCCTAGACCAGTGTTTCCCAACCTTGTTCCTGGAGGCACACCAACAGTACATATTTTGGATGTCTCCCTTTTCTGAACCATTAACTTCAGGTGTTGGAGTCTCTTCTGATGTTATGATGAGTTGATTCAGGTGTGTTTGATTAGGGAGAGGTTGAAAATGTGTACTGTTGGTGTGCCTTCAGGAACAGAGTTGGGAAACACTGCCCTAGATGATCTTAATCCAGCATTTCTACGATTCTGCCAATCATATTTTCAAGTTCAGGAGGCAGCACAAGTCTTTTCATTGTTTCACATACATTGCTCAGCAACATGGACACCTCCAAATGATGTTGAAAGAGTCACATTCTGTGTTTAAAAGGTATAATTCACCTAAAAATTTCCTTTTTGTCTTCATATAATGCTGTATTCACGGCCGGGAAATCACACGTGACGTGAGCTGTTAACCGTGAGCTGTTACCACAGAGAGGGCGCGAGCCTTACTTGATAGACGCATGTGAGTCTAGAACCTGCATAGGCTGTGAATAACAGGTAATAAAATTGTAAATAATATTCAGTTTGTGGCACAGAGTGATCGTTTGAGAGCCGCGCGGGAAGTATGAACAGCACACAACAGTGAAAATGAAACCGAAAGCGTGCACTTCATTTAAATAATCATATCGCATTTTAGAGTAATGATTACGACAAGCACTTTGATCTGTTTTTTCTTTCATTGCGAACAGAGTTGTGCATGAAAATAAATGTTTAGTGTCAGTATACCCACTCTAGCCTATATATTGTTGAATATAATCTGATAATGACAAATGTCTGATTTTACCAGTGAATAAAATTGTCTAATAATGTTGTCAATGATTGCAAGCATACATCTCAAACATAATAAATCAACATCAGAATTATTATAAGTAGAATAGAATTATTTATAGAAACCAGTAGACCTACACATATTATTATTGTTGTTGTTGTTAACCATATGTTTGAGAAATAACAATAATAATAGCCTGCTCATATTAACCTTTATTTTACATCTACACAATCGTGAGAAAATCCTGATCTTTATTTTAAGCAAAAAAAAAAAAAGGCGATTCTCAGTTTAGCCAGAATCGTGCAGCTGTAGTCTACACATTAATGGCTTTTTAAAGACTTCATCTCATTAGCATGAAAGAAATATTAAAACTGTAAAGCAAAAGTGCTTCAATAACAATGAACGGAGCTGTCATCACATCAGCAAGTGCAAAGTTTGCATTCTCGTTACAATGAGGAAAGCTGGCTCCATAGTCAACCTCTTTTTCCCCAACTCCACTCCACAATTATCCTAAACTAGACCAGGTCTTTAGATGATCTACTCACTGTGAAGGTTTTTAGCGTGTGTTCGCAGAGAAGATGAACTTGTGAATCTCGTCCCACAAACAGTGCAGTGATAGGGTTTCTCTCCAGTGTGTGTCCTCTCGTGCGAGATCACATGTTCTGCATAAAGGAATCCCTTTTTGCAGTATGAACAGTAATAAGGTTTCTTGCTAGTGTGAATCCACATGTGAAGCTTGAGATTGTAATCGACCCTGAAACCCTTTCCACACCGATAGCAGGTGAAAGGACTTTTCTTTCTAGGTTTCTTTTTTTTAGTATTGGTTCGAGTCTGGCTTTCACTTTTGACATGATGGTTCTCCTCCTTCACCACCACATCTGAAAATTAAGGAAATAAGTCACATTTTAAGAGGTTGATTTTTACCGTACACTCAAATAATCACGAATAAGAGCACTTGTGCTTTCGGCTTGGGTTGGGGGTCAATTTTTTGTGCTCACAATGAACTCTCATACAATTCACCTAAACATGTTCAATGCTATTAATGCTTACTTTAGGTTCAAGTGGTGTGTGAAAACAATTCTACATGTATACAATTTTTAAGGGAATGCAAATTACCATGTACAGCGCCAAACTAAACTCAGAACCAGTTAACCCCTTATGGCCCCTTTCCACTGAATGGTAAGGTATGCTTTTATGCCCATTTCCACTGTCACCACTGTTTCCACTTAGTGCACCACTTAGCGGGCTTCCACACAGGTTCTGCATCTTGTTGATATACATTATGAACAGCAGCTACGCTAATTATCTTCTTTATTCTCCATTTCCACTTGGGGATACTCTTCCCGAAGCCCTCAGACTATGCAGAGTCACTGATTCGATCCAAGACCAACGACGAGATGATCCCAAGGTTTCCATATCCTGGACCAGGCCGTATCCTGAGCAGCTACTGTGGTGGTCATGGAAGAGTGGAGAACATGAGACTGATTCCTGTGACGCTCCAGGGACAGACAAGTCTTCGCTGAGGCCAGCTTCCAGCCTCCGCCGCTGAGACTGCAGCTCTGCACAAGACGTTTGGCCAGCGGAGAAATTAAAATGGTCGTGCCCAACTGAGCCTGGTTTCTCTCAAGGTTTTTTTTCTTCACTTCCGCCATTAGTGAAGTTTTTTTCCCTCTCCGCTGTCGCCACTGGCTTGCATGGTTCGGGATCTATAGAGCTGCGCATCGTTGGATTTGCTCTTCAGTGTTTGGACTCTCAGTAGTGATTATTAAACCACACTGAACTGAGCTCAACTGAACTGAACTTAAACACTACAAACTGAACTACACTGTTCCTATTTACTGTGACCTTTTATCTGAAGCTGCTTTGACACAATCTACATTGTATAAGCGCTATACAAATAAAGGTGAATTGAATAGAATTGTCAAACAGTACCAAAAAGCAAACAGTATTTACGCGCGAATAGCACATACCACGTCTGGTGTGAAAACAGTATACGGGTCTGAATGTGTTCATAAATGTTTATATTTTATTTCATATAAATCGTAGACATCACATTTCTCATTATTATTATTGATCTGTAGCTATACTCACATCCTGTTTATAGAAAGGTTAGTAAATAACATTTATTAATACATAAGTGTTTACTTATATAAATTGTTTGTGTAGTAAGAAGTGCTTCTCATACGATATGTCGACTGCAACTATCTGTTTTACACCACACCTACCATTGGGACCCTTTGGCAGTAGAGACACAGGCCTGATAAAGGTGACTCGTACTGAACCGTATAATACCACTCAGTGAAAACGGGGCATTAGGGCTCTGAGGTGATTTTTCGGTCCTCTGCCGCATTTATTTGCTCTTCAAAATGCACCCATTTGTCATCAAAGTCTTCATAAGAGTAAAAGGTGAACTCTTCCTTGCTGAATAACATGAAGAGCATGTTCACCACAGCACTGACTATGAATGCTCTGATTATTTGTTGGTTAATCACATTTCATGACTTGATTAGTACTTGCCAATCTGATCGAACTCATGGACTGATGGCGGTTGTTTGTTTATGAGTTTACAAGCAGAGGAAGATGCACAAGCGCTTCCATATATAGCTTAAGCCGAAGTAAAATCAATGAATGAATTGTTTTCTGTAAAGCTGCTTCTGGCCATGACACGTTCACACCTAAAGGATTATAAGAGATGTGTTTAAGGCATTATATGCAGCATTACTAATTTATTTTCTAACGTAAAGCGAGATCTTCCCTTAAGGTTCTGGAGGGAAAATGTGCTTAATGCATTATCAAGCTTGAAGCATTAGAATCGGTAGAATCACCATGATAAGTGATCGGTACTCGGTATTAGCTGCAAAAATCCTGATCGGAGCATCCATAGTACCTACTTCATTAAATAATTTTTTTAGCTGTACAGTTAATGTATGTGAGTCCCATATTGCAAACAAAAATTATTTAAAATAAAAGGTAATATTAGAACATACTAAAACTGATGAAGTGCTTAAAGATGAACAACCTCACTGTTCGTCATCCTCATTACTGAAGAGTCATGAATAAACACAAACCTATTTGATCCTCAGTCCCTTCCTGTTTGATTCTGCAGGGTTCTGGATCACTCATCTTCTCACTGTCCTTCAGTAAACTCTGTCTTTGTGTTTCACTGATGGCGGCAGAGCTTCAGGAGAATAAACAGAGAAATCTGATTCATTTACACTGATTAAATAAATCACGTTATATCTCATCAGTGATGCATTATGTGACTATATAATTTGCTCAAGTCAGCTGACACTAATATAATTAACTTAATGTGACAATTTGAGTATCAGTATAATGAATAAAAGAACAACAGAAACTTTTGACATGAAATAAAGAGGATTTCATCAGCTCTGATAATACTGATGAGCCTTAGACTATAAACACTCATTAAACAGCCATTCAGAATCAGCAGATCAACTCATTTTAACACCGTTTGTAGAATCAGACCATTACAATCGTTTACCAACTGTTGATATCGATTTTTGTTTTGCAATACATCAATATCTAGGTAAAATTTTCAAGTAACTATTCGTACGAACAAGGTAATTAGACTGTTATGAGTTAGCAAGTCAATTCGCTAACGTTATATAGCCTACAGAGAGCGGGAAACCATAAACGTTTACAAAATAAAGAGCTCCACAACCATTAAATGAATTCTCTGTCAAAGCTCATCCATATTTCTGCTATTTAAATCCCTTCGCAGATCATACTTCGTGAAATTACAAATGGATGTACAAACTTAAACGCACTAACAAAGTTAAACCCAAATACTTCACTCATATTGTCCTCTCAGAGCTCCTCACCGCCTGCTGTATTGTTTTGGTCAGCAGACACACAGATAGAGGTGAACTCAATGCAGCAACTAGTCGCAGATTGTCGCTTTAATAAACTGTAAAGTGTGTTTTATTGTTGTGTAAACACGAGAAAAAGCGTCAACGACTCACCTCAGCTCTGAAGACTCGACGCTGAGTGAACGCGTCAGCGCTGACGTCATCACGGCGAGACGGCCCGTGAAAGCAACAAAATAAACCCCAATAAAAATGAGGAACACATTAATGTTTGTTGTATTGTCTGCAATGAAATACTAGTCAAAGTACATTTAGAAATCGATTCTTTTTATTTGTGTTTTCCACACTGTCCAAACTTTTTTCTGATTTGGGGTTGTACTAAATAAGGGGTTTAACCCCTGCATCCTGACCAAATTTGCACACTGGTCTCTGTCCATCATGGCCTCCTAAACATCTCAGTATTATAATTGGCTTCATCACTCTGTCTCTTCATCACCAATCTGTTGGTTTGGTGTGCGGTCTGGCGCAATATGGCTGCCGCCACGTCATCCAGGTGGATGCTGCTCACTGGTGGTAAATGAGGAGATTCCCCCAAAAAATGTGTATAGCACTTTGAGTGTCCTGAAAACGCTATATAAATGTAAGGAATTATTACTAACACAGGCTATATTTGAAAATAAGAGCATTTCCTTCTGTTGAAAAGGGTCAGAAAAGAGTCACGAAACACCCAAAACACATTTTTGAGCTGTTGACAGTCATATACGTGTCCCACGCTGCTAAAAACACTATTAGGACACATATATTACACTAAAAAGTGAAAATAGGTTGTTTTTGTGTTATTTCGAGCAAATTTGTTTTTCCGGTTTGAAAAGAAATGTTAAAGCTACATCACAGCGATTAGCTATGATTGGCTATCTGTACTGGCGTGTACATCGTGACGTCTTTGAGTTTTCATTATTAATTTATGAGAAAGACTTGGTTCGAACCAGTCAGCGCGCTCTACTGTGAATGAGGTGCAGCATCATTAATACGCATGATAGCTTCCAAGACCTGTTTTTACCTGTTACAGCGTTCAGACGGCAGAGGGACGCCACGTTGTGTTGCCAATCGTAATTAAAACAAGTGAAAGAAACAGAATTGTTTGGAGACACGGGTCGTCAGTGTTGCGCTTATAAATGTGCTGCAACGAAGTTTTGTTTTCATTATCCCGCTATGAGAGCGCAGCTGGACTCACGTGTGGAATACAGTGGTCAGACATACCTCTGTGTGAATGAAAGTGAAAGTGCCAAACTGCAGTCATTCATTCATTTTCTTTTCGGCTTAGTCCCTTTATTAATCCAGGGTCGCCACAGTGGAATGAACCACCAACTTATCCAGCACGTTTTACGCAGTGGATGCTCTGTGTAAATCAGCGTGTGCCTGAACTGAAACTCCCTTTTTCATGCAAACCCTTCCCTCTTTCGCCACTCGACACTCCCACCATAACAGATGGACACACCCACTTATTTGTGACGGTCGACAGATTCACGCTAAGTGGGGGGAGCCTATGTTTCAGGGGGAGGGCGGGCAGGGGACAAAACCACCCAAATTTTCACTACCCGCCTATGTCCTTTTTTCCCGCTAAGATATACTCAAAACTGCCCAATATGGCAACACTGGCCGAGACCGATGACTCGTTTCGCATTAATGCAGACCTATTACATGTTTTAATTGCATTATTGAATTAAATTAATTGTATTATTATTTTTAATCATCATCATTAATAATAAATGAACTACAAATAATTTGACCGCTTGAGCTGTTCAAATTAACATCACTTGACCGACACTTTCGGATAAAAATTAATTATTTCGATTGCTCTCTTGCGCGCTCTCTCTCTCTCTCTGTCTCAGCAGCAGGAGTTAAAGCGCGGCCTGCACGTCAGGGCACAGCCACACAGTTTGCTACTTTGTTGCATAAAAATAATAGACTAAATAACAAAACTGGATTTAATTAACAAACAAGTTAAATTAAACGATTTTTAAAAATGAAACAACCGAAGTAGAAAATGAAAGAACTCTGAAACCTGCTCAAATGTTCGGGAATAAAACGTGCTGTGGTCGTTGGTCATTTGAGACTCCTTTATAACAGCACTCCCGCAAGATTCTCTCTTGCTTTCACAAAACAATTTATTCATCTTTTATATCCATTATTGATAGCCTATTTAAGTTTTAAGGTGGCCTATAGACTACTTTTTCAGCGCATGCATTGACTGCTCTTTCAAATACACGGAATATAGGCCTAGACTACATACTTGCCTTATTTGAGTTTAGTTTGATGGAATGATAAACACTGACATACGCATTATTCAGAAAATAACCTCTTTATTTTATTTTAAATTATGTTAGGCTTATATTTATTTATATAGGCTATTAAAATATATTTAATTATTAAAACTAGCCTACATTAAAATTACAACCTGTATTTTACTATTCGTTTTGGCATTAAAGAATTATTGAACAGATTATTAATATCTTATCAAAGAATTTTACTGAGCTCGGTGAAAGGTTTTAGGTCAAATAGGCTATTTATTATTAGAGCTATAGGCTATTGCAGATTCGCCGCAGCCATGTCTAAAATGAAACTCCTATCAGAAAACAAACACATATGCTAAGCGCAACATTGTGTTAGATCTTAGCAAATACACATGTGACTCTGTTGATGATTACTTCTGTGATGATTAACCTGAAGCCGCGGCGCGCTCAACTGAACAAAAACATGGAAAACTTCACCGCATAGAAAGAGTCACGTGCGGGGGACGAGTTCTCCATCCGGTGGACATCTGTGATGCTTAACTTAAGTAACTTTTGCTCAACTTTAGTAGTTCCTGGAGGCTTCTTGTATAAAACAACGCCATATTAGCGGAGAGTGAAAAAGTGTTCTATCCAGGTTGACTGGAATGCTAAAGTTGCGCATATACCCTATTATATAACGTATAAAACACTACTTACTAGTCACTACTGTCAATAACAAACCGATGGCGCATATGAACTGGCGATAAGCGGAAGTGTTCTACCCAGGGATCCGGTTTGGTCACGTGACGTTGGACATATACCCTATACAAATGTGACTGTTGATGATTACTTTTGTGATGATTAGACCTGAAGCCGCGCCGCGCTCAACTGAACAAAAACATGGAAAACTTCACAGCATAGAAAGAGTCACGTGCGGGGACCTGAAAGGACCTTAATGCATCCTTGTTTCTTCCGTGCGTAGATAAATATCCTATCATTTGCTTTCATCCATCTATATTATATCCATTTTGCAGCAGTCCTACGGGCCACACTGTAGCATCGAGTCTTGTTTTAAATAATTTTGGTCTCAGTACCTATTTAGCTGTAAGAGCGCGGTGATTTGCATTGGTTTGAATTATTATCCAATATCAAACGTAATGCAAATGCAGTAGGTTATTGAATAATTTTAAAAAATCAGCCGAAAGGTTATTAAATATATTAATTAAATACTATATATAAACATAACACTGCCCCCATGCAATAGTATTGTGTATCGGCTATCTCTCTGGTGGACAATATGTTGATCTGAAAATTTCATATATCGCCCAACACTAGCCTGGATTGTTTATTGTTCTGTTGGACATCAGTTTGAATACGTCAGTAGATGTTTACAAATGTCTAAGATGTATATTATTTGTGATGTTTTATACTAATCTTGTAATTCCTACCTTTTGTTTTTTCCTTTTTAGGGTGCTTTCACAACAGCACTTTTCGTCTGAACCCGGGTTCATTTGACGTCATAGTATGGTACGTTTAGCTAGTGTGAACGTGTCTTCTGAACTTGAGTGCGCATCCGTAAACCGTACCCGAGTCCGCTTGAAAGAGGTGGTGTGGGGTATGGTTCATGCAAACTCTGGTACGGTTCACTTCTGATATGAATGCAATTGTACCAAATAACGGAAGTGAACCGCCAACTGTACAACAAACTATTGTTTTCATAACGTTCGTTCATGTGTGTGTCACGTATTGTACCTTGGTGACAAGCGGGACTGAGCTAGGGCAAACACATTGATCATTTCTGCTTGTCTCCTCCAAAAAGAGCTTCTGAAGACACCGTGCGATGTTCTGAACATGGACGCTAGTCGCTTTCTGTATGTCCAAAAGCTTTAGTAAAAGCAGAATGACCAGGATGTGCGGACGTCTTTCCATTTCGGCGCTTTCCATTCCTGACTGTCACCTAGCAACAGCCGTAAACAAAACAGCAGCTCAATGACCCAAGTGTACCGGGGTTCAGAAAGAAAAAAAGACAGTGTGAACACAAACCAACTGAGAAGGTGGCAAGGGGGGACAATCGAACTTGGGTACGGTCCAGGAAATTGAACCAAGTGTGAAAGCACCCTAAGTTTTACAAGTGAATCAAGTACAAGTGCATCACATGCGCATGAAGAAAGTGTGATGGTGCTTTATTTCCGTTAACTATCTGTCAAAACTTTGGTTCAGAATACCATTGCCAGGGCAGAACACACGCCAACACGAGGAGAACATGCAAACTCCACACAGAAATACCAACTGACCCAGAAAGAACTCGAACCAGCGATCTTCTTCTTGCACATATGCACGTAAGCATTTCACCCAAAGCTAAGTTCAACCTAGCTCTGCCCGCACTCTTTGCCCATTTTAAGTCTAGGGTTGCTCCCAGCACTGGGTGTGTCATTTGGTCCATTTCTTTTTCTAGTGTGGATCATCATGTGTTGTTTAAGTTTTGCTGATTGCCTGAAACTCTGCCCACACTGAATGCAGGTGAACGGTTTCTCTCCAGTGTGGATCATCTCGTGCTGTTTCAATTGTCCAGCTGTAATAAAAGTCTTCTCACACTCAAAGCACATATACTCTCTCACTCCAGTGTGGATCTTCTCATGATGTCTTAAACCTGTCTGCTGTTTAAAACTCTTCCCACACTCAGAACACGAATAAGGCCTCTCGTTTGTATGAACTCTAAGATGGTCCCTCAGCTGTGAAGCCCAAAAGAAAGTTTTGTCGCATTCATCACATTTGTGAGGTCTCTCTCCAGTGTGGATCAGCCGGTGTTGCTTAAGCTGGTTTAGCTGTCTGAAATTCGCCCCACACTGACTACACGTGTACGGTTTCTCTCCAGTGTGGACCAGCATGTGTTGATTAAGATGTGGAGAGTCTCTGAAACTCTTCCCACACTGAGTACATACGTGCGTTTTCTCTCCAGTGTGGATCATCATGTGTCGATTAAGTTGGTATAGCTGTCTGAAACTCTTCTCACACTGAGCACATGTGAATGGTTTCTCTCCGGTGTGAATCAGCACGTGTCGTCTAAGGTGGTGTGATTTACGGAAACCCGCCCCGCATTGAGTACACGCGTGCGGTCTCTCTCCAGTGTGGACCAGCATGTGTTGATTAAGCGATGATAATTGTCTGAAACTCGCCCCACATTGAGTACACGTGTACGGTTTCTCTCCAGTGTGGATCATCATGTGCTGTTTAAGTCTTGATAATCGTCTGAAACCCGTCCCACACTCAGTGCACGTGTACGGTTTCTCTCCGCTATGAATCATCAGGTGACGGTTGAAAGTCTTTTTGCACGACAGACTCTTCCCACACTGAGTGCAGATGAAACTTTGCTTGTGTTTCGTCTGCTCTTCACACGTGTTCTCCTGTGGTTTAGACATGACGGTGTGTCTGAAATAAAGGTAAGAACACTGCACTGTAAATGAGTTAAACAGAAAGTGAAAGTAAACAACAAAGGCATTATTCATGATGATTTGAGCAATTTTATGAATTTAAATCCATGAGCAAGACACATCAATCTTACAGTCATCAGTTTTAAAACATTCATTGTGAAATATCAATGAAATCACATCATTCTGCACTCACAATTTTAGATTATTTTACACATATATAAAAATAGCAACAACATCAACACGTCGGGCAAACTTAGTAAATCATCAAACTGTGGTTTAACTGATGGAGTCTCAGTTGAGAGATGATCCATCTTCCTGAAAGCCATGTCACAGGTCTGGACCATTATTTTAGCTTTTTGGATGAAGGATGATGTGAAATTGAGGGTACCTGATTAAAGTGTTCACATGTCATGAAAATGATGTCTCTTTATAAAGATAGATTAGTCCTAAAATATGGCAACATACTTGTTTTTTTAATTCATGCAAACACTAATCAAGAGACCTTACCGCATTGGAATAAATATATTTCTATTTAGTGCCTTAAACTTGAAGCACTGTTGGTGCATGAATACATAGGGGAGCACAAAGTAACGTGGGCTAAAATGTAAGAGTTTTAAGGTATTTACTCAGGGTTAACCATGGCATGCTTCCAATTAGGGTTGGGCGATGTGGCATCGTATGATGTCTAATGACGGCATCGTATTTATTTATGAATAATAATTCGAATTATTTATTTGTAACCTTCCGTTTCCGTTACCTGACCCGCATGATCTTCATTTTACCCATAACCAAATCATAAATAAATAAAGATAAGTTGCACACAAATGACGCCCTGTCAATCGCTTTTTCCGCAGGACTCTGGCATGAATAGGCAGAGTGATCTGTGTCGTTATAATGGCGGTGTGCGAATATAAATCTAGTTTCAAATGAACAATAACCTACATATAACTGGTTATCATGCTGAATCCAATATTGAATTTGCATGCTTAGCCATCTCCCCTCCTCCTAAGGCAATATAGACAGGACATCTTTGTCTTAATTCAGACTTGTGAAAAAACTCGCAGACTGCAGACCTCCAATAGGCTCTTGCAGACACATGGACTTCTTGAAGACGCTGTTTGACTGCAGATTAACCAACACGTCTCAAAGGAATTCGGCTTGTTTCGAGTCTCCTGGACTGGGTTCTCTCTTTTATATTCACTGATTTATTTTTTTTACATCAGCGGCGACACACTTGGTTGGTAAAAATGGTGCACAACCAACAGCAACCAACCAAGAGTATCTGAGGTTTCACTAAAATGACTGAGTACAAGCGTGAAAGCGAAAGACTAAAGCAGTGTACTGACACTGTGACACGTTACCTGATAGATTCACAAGACCCAACCCTACTTCCAATGTTTTCACCATGGTGTCAGCAGACGTCTTCCTGCCAATTATTGTAAAATTTTGGCCAAATTTGGTTTAGAAACACAAAAGAAACCATTTTTGCAGCATTAAAGTATTTTTTATAATGGTCGTTTTTTTATTTTTAAAAAATCTGTGGAAGTATGTACGTAAAATCTTACATTGTCGTGATTACCGTCTTCTAGGCTAACAGATGGAACCATTTTGCAAGATGTAAAAAACACAGTGAGTGCTAGCCAGTTGAGGAAAACACAGCTCAGCGCTAATTTAAGACGTCGTTTCACCAATAGTATCCAATCGACTTCAAATTCACACACATATGCTATAGATCATCTATAACACACCAAGCTTGACATTGCATCCAAACCAAAATGCTTTAAAACCAAAGTCCAACAGGTGCTTTATAGGAGCTTGAAAGTGAAAGCAAACTTCATCTATTTAATAGCCTAAAACGCTCAGGAAATTCAAAAGCAAAAGTGTAAAACGTGTGAACATGAATTCAAAGCGCATGCCTTCGGTGTTCATCGTGCTTGACAATGAGCATTATACATGTAGCATGTAACTGCTTCATTCAGGAGGATTTGAAAAATCAGACTCCACTCTGGGAGTCGATTCCCGTCCTGGAGTCGGTACTTGGTCCATCAGGTGCGTTCGACTTCATGCAGCGCTGTGAATATCAATCGAAATCTTTCTTAAAGCAGTGCATGCTGGTTAGAAATGTCCAGATTGACGCTACGCTAACGCCACGTGACTGTCACATGTGGCATCAAACTACCGTGACTGCGCTCCGAGATCAGACGGCTGATTCAGCCGGTGCAGCATCTGGAGCGACTGCAGGAGCTGCGATGAAAACACCAATATTACACGATCAGCCGAGTTCTCCATATGACAACAACCACGTGTGTTTCGGGTTTATTATACAAATTTCAAAACAAACATTTCACGTTTCATACCCTCTCTATCTTGTACACATCATGCTTATTAAAAGACTACAAATATTTACTGCAGTAATCATGTTACGTTAAATAATTTGTCTATAAAAGGTTAATTGTTTGCACAGGTTTATTTTTGACCTTTTTTATACAGACTATTCACTGCATTCAGATTCATGATTTATTTTAGTGAATAACCTAAATATGAACTCAAACAAGTCTTTCAGACTTTTATTGAACTAATTATCATTGATCCTGCCACCCCTATACAGATTTCTTAACAAATTAGGTTAACGAACTATTTTATTAGATAATTATTTATATGGTGATAAAATATATATATTTTTCCTGTCTAGCCGTTTATGTACAAGTTTTAAAAGTGACACTGATGCACCTGCTCTTTCTGGGAAACTTCTACTTAAAGTGTAGCTCACTTACTTTAGGAAAGTCTTTTTGTTCAGTCTTTTTTGATTAAAGTGCTTTTTTGAAAATGCTTTTATTATCCAAAATAATCTTAATCATTGTTTCAGACTTAATCAAAACACCTTGTTTTGGGTTTTACATCAATATATATTTCATATCCCTGCTGAAAAATCCAGCTAAAACCAGCCTAAGCTGGTTGGCTGGTTTTAGAGGGGTTTTGGCCATTTCCAGGCTGGTTTCCAGCCATTTCCTTCCAGGTCTTAGCTGGTCAGGCTGGAAAATGACCAGCTTAATCCAGCTTGACCAGCCTGGTTTAAGCTTGACATAGCTGGTTTTGGCTGGACTCCCAGCCTGTCTAGGCTGGTCAAGCTGGTTTTAGCTGGTCATTTTCCAGCCTGATTAGCTAAGACCAGGCTGGAAATCTGCCTGTAAATGGCCAAAACCCCTCTAAAACCAGGCTGGTTGACCAGCTAAAACCAGCCAACCAGCCTAGGCTGGTTTAAGCTGTTTTTTTTTCAGTAGGGATCTATAAATGTAAATAAATGTAAACCCCTTTTAGCATATTCAAACAAGAAGTGTTACTTTTTGCCCCGCTCTCCCCTACTATTGATTAGGGCGTTGAATATTATTGATTTAGCTTGTTTTAGAACTTTCGATCCAGTTTCCTATGAGATAAATGACTAGCAATAATAAAATGGCAGAAAACAGTCAAACTGCTTTCTCTACAAACAAAATTGTTTATAATGTGCATAAAAAGCATAATAAAACAATACAATAAGATCAGTTTGCAACATGAAGCAGCAAAACGAGCCCTTTTTAACGTCTATAAATCAATGGAAGTGAATGAGACCGGAAGTCTCGAGCCAAAAAGACTCCAATGGCCGCTGCGCTCAATCGTACATTTTATGTATTATCTAAATAATCAAAACTCACAATAATGTGTTTAGACGGAGCTTCAGTGTAAATCACTCACCTCCCTGCAGGCGGGTTTACCGCGAACTGAATACAATCAACCGGAACCGGAAATCTGCGCTTAAAGGAGCCGCGTACCATTTTTAACATCACACAAGGCGCTGTAAATAAACATGTAGCTATGACATCGCTAAAATTAAAATGAATTTTAATAAGATAACGTACAGAATAACTGATAATTACAGCAGGTGAATTTTGTTAAATTCGTAAGTTAATAATAACACTTACATTTGGCTGATGTCAGCTGCTTTGAAGATGATAATAATTTCTCAGTGTTTCATGTGTAAAACCAATAATGTTTGATTATTTTATTTTGAACAAATAACATCATAAAGTGACCCGGGACTCGTAAAAAATTACAAAAAAGTAAAAAAAAAAAAAAAAAAAAAAAAACGTTTTGATGAACACAGAATTACAGATAATTTAAAGGTCCCTTAAAATTTAAAAGATTTCTAGATGTTAGCAAGAGTTTTGTTTATTTTAAAGACATCTATAAGCTAGTGTACGGAGACCTAGAAGGGACGTGATGGTACAGAATAAAAAATGGGTGGAAGACGAAAACAGTGATAAGTAAACGTATTTTTGAAAGATTTTGCGTGCCCTCGCAAAACTGTTCTTCGACAAACATTTCATTTCATTCATGGGATTGTCCCGTATTTTGCAATTATATGCGATCATTAGGTATTTTCCCATATTTTTAATCTTGAAAGTTCGTTGAAATTAAAATAAAAATGTCTGCATTCACTTTCTTTCTATTAAAGCTGTGCGTCGATCAGCTTCTGTACACGCCATTTACAGAGGAGCTAAAGTGCAGGACAATTTGGCATTCGGGTGTGTGTTTAAACAGACAAATACACTTAATAATATGTAAACATGCCCGGACGTCCTGCGTGTTTTATTTTAAACAACTAATTTCCTCTTAAATGAGCACAAACCGTTAAAGCATGCTATTGTTATATATCATTGTGTTCGTAAAGTGACACCTCTGTTGTCAAACAAAACAAAATGAGACGTTCATTTGTTGCTCTTCACCTGTTTGATAACAGAGGTGCCACTTTAAATGGTGTGTACAGAAGCTGATCTGGGATCAGTTTATCACAGAGAGCACGTCTGTCAGTCAGCGCTTATACATGCATTCACTGATTCAGAGGTTGCATATGGAAAGAAAGTGAATGCGGACATTATTATTTTAATTTCAACGTGTTTTAAGATTAAAATATGAGAGAAATATGGTAAAATAGGGAACAATCCCAGCAAAAACGGGAGGGTTGTCATGCATGAAGTGAAGTGTTTGTCGAATAACAGTTTTGTGAGGGAACAAAAACTTTCAAAAATACATTTACCTATCACTCTGCTTTTTTTTTCTCCACCATCATGTCCCTTCAGGGTCTCTGTACTAGTGTGCTGCAAAACAGCCACAAAATTTACATTTAGAAGACATACAATTGGCAATACGGTGGCTCAGTGGTTAGCACTGTCACCTCACAGCAAGAAGGGCGCTGGTTCGAGTCACAGCTGGTCCAGTTGGTTTCCTCCGGGTGCTTCGGTTTTCCAAGTCCAAACACATGCGCTATATTATAAACTAAATTGGCTGTAGTGTTCGTGTGTGAATGAGAGTGTATGAGTGTTTCCCAGTACTGGGTTGCGGCTGGAAGGGCATCCACTGTCTAAAATATATGCTGGATAAGTTAGCAGTTCATTCCACTGTGGTGACCCCTAATGTATAAAGGGACTAAGAGTGAATAATGATCCTTCATTCATTTTCTTCTCGGCTTAGTCCCTTTGTTAATCTGGGGTCGCCACAGCAGAATGAACCGCCAACTTATCCAGCATACGTTTTACACAGCTGATGTCCTTCCAACACTGGGAAACACCCATGCACTCACACACATACACTGCAGGACAATTTAGCTTACCTAATTCCCCTATAGTGCATGTATTTGGACTGTGGGGGAAACCGGAGCCAACACGTGGAGAACATGCAAACTCCACAAAGAAATGCCAACTGGCTCAGTAGGGGTTTGAACCAGCGACCGTCTTGCTGTGAGGCGATTTGTGCTTCCCACTGCGCCACAGTGACGCCCCAAACCCTATTGGCTGTTTTTTTTAAAGGGGAGGAGCTATTCCATGTCCCGCCCTCTCTTTGGTTAAGATTACATCAATCATCAAATAAAAACAAAAGCACATTCCAAAGCACTTCAAGGAACCTTTAATAATATAAAGCTGCACACATGATGCACAACTGAACACACATACATTTAGTTCATCTTCAGCTGGTTTAAATAATAGCAGAGTAACATGTCAGAGAAATGTTTAGTCATAAAATCAAGCAAGGAAAACACAAACCCAGATCTCCCTCATTCAGTGATCTCTTCTACCAGGATTTCTGATGTTCAGATATGAAACACCTCCCACAAACAGAAATGTTTTGCTAAATGTGTCATTTGGGTCGTTTCTCTCTAGTGTGGATCTTCATGTGTTTTTTCAGGTGTGGTGCTCCTCTGAAACTCCTCCCACACTCGGTACAGCTGTACGGCTTCTCTCCAGTGTGAATCATCAGGTGTCTTTTCAAGTCTTCGCCTGTTATAAAAGCCTTATTACACTCAAAGCACTTATACTTTTTCACTCCAGTGTGGATCTTCTCGTGTCGTCTTAAATGTGTCTGTCGTGTAAAGCTCTTCCCACACTCAGAACAAGAATAAGGCTTCTCCTTTGTATGAACCCTAAGGTGGTCCTTCAGATGCGCAGCACTCAAAAACGTTTTGCCGCATTCATCACATTTGTGCGGCCTCTCTCCAGTGTGGATCATCATGTGTCGATTAAGGAGGTATAACTGTCTGAAGCTCGTCCCACACTGAGTACACATGTACGGTCTCTCTCCGGTGTGGATCCGCATGTGTCGATTAAGGTTGTGTAATTGTTTGAAACCCATCCCGCACTCAGTGCATGTGTATGGACTCTCGCCGGTGTGTATCATCATGTGATACTTGAAAGTCTTTTTGCACGACAGACTCTTCCCACACTCAGTGCAGGTAAAACATGCATTTGCCTTCTCTTCGCATGTGTTCTCCTGTGGTTTAGACATGACGGTGTGTCTGTAATAAAGGTAAGAACACTGCACTGTAAATGAGCTAAACAGAAAGTGAAAGTAAAAAACAAAAGGCATTAATTCATGATGATTTGAGCAATTTTATCAATCTCAATTCCTGAGCAAGACACACTGATCTTATAGTCACCGGTTAATTATAGTAGAATTAAAACATTCATTGGGAAATATCAATGAAGTCACGTTATTTGCTCCATTAGCAATATTTGATTATTTTACACATATATTAAAAATGGAAACAGCATCAACACTGCATCATGGCCCCTCAGTCAAACTTAAAGCGTCATGAACCCTCCTCTTTCAGTTCAACTCAACCCTTAGAATTTTTTCCAGCGATGCTCCATGATGGGCGTGGAGCACTGCGAGCAGAGGGAGGAGAGGGCGTGGTCAGGAGAGCAAGGGGAGGACAACTGTCAGGTGGCTCACAAAATCAGACAAAAAATAAATACGTTTAAAAAAAATCAGACACAAATAGCGAGGAGATTCAGGATTATATAGTTTACAAAAAGTTAAAATGCAAAGAAATAAAAAGTAAGCAATTTAAAGGGTCACGAAACACATTTGTTGAGCTGTCGACAGTCATATACGTGTCCCACGCTGCTAAAAACACTTTTAGGACCGATATATTTCAATAAAAAGTGAAAATTGGTGGTTTTTGCGTTATTTCAAGTAAATTCTAGGGATGGGCGATACCAATATTTTTGTTTCCGATCCGATACCAAGTATTTTAAGACAAGTATCGTTGATATCGATACCAATATTTAAATGAAATATTTAATCGTGATTTTTTTTTTAAATGTTTATCTTTACTATTATTATTCCTTTGTACATTTATTAAAAAATTACAAGACTATAATTGGCTAAACAGCATCATATAAATATAGATCTTTTTCTTGGAACACCAAATTACCCATTATGCTTTGCGTGTATGTGCGAGGAGAGCAGCTGATGCGTATAAAGAGTCACATTCGGACAGCTTTGAAACAATAGTTTTATCTAATTTAATTTATTCTAATTTAATCTAATTTGCTTTTAATGTCTTTGAACTAATACCATTGACGATGAGCGCCACCTCCTGGACTAGTTATATTTTAAAAAATGCGATATAACAGGATGGAAAACAGCTGCTGAAGGTATTTTCTCCTTGTTGTCAGACGGCATCCTGTGCTGTTTAAATGGAGCCTCGTCACCTAGTCAACATTTTCTCTTTCTTTCAAAAATATAACCAGCCCAAACAAATGTAATGCACCATAATGTTTGACACACACACACACACACACACAGCCTTCTGTACAGTCCCACTAACACACTGATTAAATAAGTGCCAAAGTAAAACTAAAGTGGCACTTTGAAATGACAGAAAAACACATACCATGGTAAATACTACACAACTCAAACTCAATGAGACATAAACCGCTCCCGATTAGAATCAACATGCAAATCAGCCAGAATAGTACCAGTAAGGACTTTTATTGGTCATTTTTGTGAATTGCAAGACTTGCATCCCTGTTAAGTTTCATGCCAATAATCTGGTTTGCTCTATAAAGCAGTGAAGATATACACACACACTGTATATCTAACGGCAGACACAAGAACTAGGAGAACGTTTTTCTCTCGCGCTTGAACCACATCTGACAGATTATAACGGCTTTAACACACACCTTTCGAAGTTGTGTGTCACAAAAACACTCTAATCCACTCAAAACGCTTTCGAAACCCATTTTCGCATCGCAAATTACCTATTGTAAACGCTGTAAACGAACGTTCTAAGCATTCTACCAGAAGACGCTGGTCCTTATGGCGCCCTCCATGCAGCAGCCAAGAAAAAGGTCTATAATGAAAAATAATACACTGCACAAACCTTGTTTAATTAAAAAATAAAATAGTCAAATCTCTCCTTTGCTTCTTGTAATCGCTGATACTCTTTTGGAGTCATCTAAGAAAGATAATATATATTTTTAAAGCTGTGTTACAGGCATTTAAAAACATATACTACATCTCTCCCAGTTATTATGTGTACCTAAACTTTGTATTTTATTTGATGAATCTAAAAAATATTTAAATCTAAATGCCTTTACTTGAGTACAGTGTATTCTGCCTCAAACAGGACTATTGGGGCTGTGCCGCTGAAACCTCCTCTGCATGCCTCAGCTGCATTTCATTTCATGACTAAGCTACTAAAAGCAAAACATCCTCAAGAGCATGTTTTGCTTTTAGTAGCTTAGTCATATTGGTGGTATTGCCACTGTGGCGAACGGTTTTGTGACATGTATCATATGAAGCCTTGTCATTATTTACTTGAGTAAAATAACTCCAGATTATACTTCGTTTGCGTTCAGTCATGATGACCACAGCTCCGCTCTAGAGTTTTACAACCTGTGCTGGGTGTGTCTACACTACTGTGGTGTGAGCTAACGCTGACCTATTAGTGGAGATACAGCGATAGAATATTATAGTTCCCATTCGTGTTCCTATTTATGTAAATATTTATATAATATGCGGCGATATAATTATTGAGATATTATAAAATCTGATCACTCAGTAAGAAAAAAAACCCCAGAAAAGACTGATACTTTTACTTAAGGATCGATTCTTTTGATACGTTCCCAGAATCGAAAATATCGATACTTCAGGATCGATCCACCCATCCCTAGCAAATTCGTTCTTCCGGTGTGAAAAGAAATTTTGAAACTACGTCATGGCCATGAGATCCTTGTGTAAATTCCAGCGTGGACACTGGATGTCTGTACCGGTGGGTACAACAGTCTTTGCGTTTTCAGCATTAATTTATGAGAAAGACTTTGTTCGAACCAATCAGCGCGCTCTATTGTGAACGAGGTGCAACTTTATTAATATGCATGATAGCTTCAAAGACTGTTTTTGCCCGTTACAGTGTTCAGACGGCAAAGAAATGCCACGTTGTGTTGCCAACCATAATTAAAACAAGTGGAAGAAGAAGAAATGTTTGGAGACACTGGTCGTCAGTGAGTGTTTATAAATGTGCCGCAACGAAGGTTTTGTTTCCATTTTCCGGCAATAAGAGCACCGCTGCGTGTGGACCCACATTTGTGGATTACAGTGGTCTGCTAACATGCGACAAAAATATGCTTGTGAGGTAAATTTTTTACCCGAGAGCTTTTCACATCTGGAAATAGTGAAATCCAGATTTGCTGCTCGTCTCCTTTTAAAAAAGACGCGGCTCCAGTTGGTGTTGATTGTCGTCTACAGATTTGGTAAGTGTGTGATCGGTGTTCTTTGTTTTAGTTTATTCAGAGGGCAAATTAGTTCGTATGGTCAGCAGTACTCTTTCAGTTTTTAAAAGACACACCTTAAAATTATTAAGTTACTCAGTTTACAGTACGTTAATATCACTACAATATTATGGGTTGAAAGATCCCCTGTAAAATGCTGCTCTCTGAATGTAAACAACTTAATCCAGCGGTGTCCACACTCAGTCCTGGAGGGCCGGTGTCCTGGAGAGTTTAACTCCAAGGCTCCAGGGAATCTAAATAACTTCTAACTGCAATAGGACATTGGTAATTTTTACAGCTGATAAATACATGTTTACAGCCTGGTACAAAAGATGGTTTTGGTGCATATAGCCATGATTAACCTTCATAACAACTGTGAGGGGGGTGAATTTTTTTATTAACTCATCCATTTCGCTTTTATTAAGTTATATTAAGTCTGGATAATTAAGGGCGTGGTCACTTGAGTGACAGCTAGGTCTCGCTGCTCGCCACCTCAGCAGATTCCGGCTAATTAGCCGCTAAGCTCAGCATATTCATCGTATTTTTGTGTAGCTTAATGTTTCTTTACACAGTCAATTGCCTTTTGGGATTATTTCCTACAATTATCAGATGATATGGGATGCTGTGTGCACTTAATTGTGCTCAGAAAACGTTCAAGTTTCCTTCATTTCCCAGGTGAGGGAAATTATATACTTGTATACCATCTTTATAAATCTATTTGTTTTATTTAAGATCATTTATCATTTATATTTTACTTTAGAGCTGTAAAGCACTCCAGAATCTGACAGATTGATTCGCTGTAGGCTCTAGAACAGTCATCTAAAGCGTTATACAGTGTTATGCTGGAGTTCATCAATAGTCTTGCATTTACTAACACACACTATATCTGAAGTGTTTGGAAGTAATTCGCATTTTCCTCCTGTATAAAAACATCATAAGAACAATGTTTAGTGGCTCAATGTGTTACAGCAGTGTTTTTAAAAGACTAAACACTTTATTGATATAGTGTACAGCCAAGCACATGTGGTCAGAACACAAACGAGTCGCAGGTAATGAAGTATTAAGCGTTCTCGCAAAGTCTGTCTAAGCCAGGTCCAAGCAAAATGCCAGCAGGTGTCTTTAGCTCTGCTCACTCTCCGCCTCACGTAACGCGTGAACAAAATGGCGACGGTTGGACACGCCTACCTTTAGCTTCTTTTGCAGTGTTCAGAAACCTATGGGCAACGTCACACATACTACGTCCATATCTTTTACAGTCTATGGTCTGAATGCAGACACAAAACATGTGCACTACATGCACAAAAACCTTACAAATATGCTTTGCACGATACAAATAAAATAAATTTTAATACGAATTTCAGCAAATAAACAACCTTAAAGTGTTTATGCCTTCATAAAGATTTTCTTGGTGATGTTTACTTTCACCGTCTCATTTAGGAGAACTCCTGAGGTAAAGAAGTTATACCTCTGAACTTCAATAATAAAATGCTGCGCTTTACACCTCCTTTATTCAGCCGCAATGACTTCTGGGACTCATTGACACGTCCTCGATATCAAGAACACATTTGAGAACTTTCACGCATCCATTCTTGCGGTCTTTTTTGGAAGTTTTGGAACTGAACTTTAGCAGATGATGATGATATTACAAGAGAATGCAAGATCGCTGAGGAACGCATACAGAGAAACAGCCATACAACCCTTCACAACCACCTAAATACTGCGTGCCGTGCACCGTCTTACAGATTGGCAGATCTGTTTACATGGGTCTGTCATCAGAAAGCATTTGCAGTCATAAATAACTAAGAAGCAGGATCAATCTCATAGGATAAGAGAACTCCGTCTGTGAATAATAATAAGAAACTGATGCATCATCACTTGGATAGCAGACGCACACTACATCACCGAATTTGATCCCGCCCCAATTATGATAATAAACCCAGAAGACGAAATTACCTGACAAAAGCTCAAAATTATCCAGGTTTATCCACAATTAAAGCTAACAGGTGCTAATGTTGTCTTAATTGATGCTTAGCCCACACAAATCTATTCAATTCTCAAAAAAGCACTCGAGGGTTTCTTGAACCTTTAAACTTCAACTTGTTAAAAAAACAGCACCTTACTGCTATCAGAATCAATACAATTCTAGTTTAGTGTAGTGCTGTTGCCTCACAGTAAGAAGGTTGCTGGTTCGAGCCTCGGCTGGGTCAGTTGGTGTTTCTGTGTGGAGTTTGCATGTTCTCCCTGCATTCGCGTGGGTTTCCTCCAGGTGCTCCGGTTTCCCCTACAGTCCAAAGACATGCGGTCTAAATTGGTCATAGTGTATGAGTGTGAATGAGTGTGTATGGACGTTTCTCAGAGATGGCTTGCAGCTGAAAGGGCATCCCGCTGTGTAAAAAACGTGCTGGATAAATTGGCGGTTCATTACGTTGTGGCGACCCAGGATTAATAAAGGGACTAAGCCAAAATAAAATGAATTAATTAATCTAAATTAACACTGATGCATGAAACCAATTCATTCATTCATTTTCCTTTGGCTTTATTCATCAGGGGTCGCCACAGTGGAATGTACAACCAACCTATCCAGCTTGTGTTTTACACAGCGGATGCCCTTCCAGCTGCAACCCAGTGCTGGGAAACACTCATACACTACGGCCAATTTAGTTAAATCAATTCCCCTATAGCACATGTGTTTGGACTGTGGGGGAAACCGGAGCACCCGGAGGAATCCCACACCAACACGGGGAGAACATGCGAACTTCACCAGAAATGCCAACTGACTCAGCCGGGATTCGAACTAGGCATGGGACAAAAACTGTATACGGCGGTTTGGGAAAAACCGCCAAAATTTGCAGTTATATCATTCCTAAGGTATTTATAAGATTTTTTATTTACATTTTTTTTTGTATAAGAGATATCCGAAGATGCCATTTTAAATCGTAAATAAATCTGTGTTTTTGAAACAAATGAAGACAGCCTGACATGTTTACTGCTCCAAAATATGTAAAATGTTTCTCAAAATAAAAAAATATTGCGTTAAAATGGGAAAAAGTTTTATAGTTTTTACTCAGACATTGAAAAAGAATGTATTTTAGAGCAGTGATCCCAATACCGTGAAAACATGATATTTTTATCAGAGGTTATCATACCGTCAGAATCTTATAGCGGCCCATGCCTAACTCGAACCAGCGACCTTCTTGCTTTTAGGCGACAGTGCCAACCACTGAGCCACCATGACACTATACACATTATTGTTATATTTTTAACACACTACATGGTGTGTTGTTATAGCAAATCAATGTCTGGTTATTTCTTGGGGACGCAAAAGGCTCAGCTTTCATGAAATGACCCTTAGATAAATATAAAGCTATACAGAAACATAAATGACTAGATATCTGTATGAATTAAGCGAGCTTGAACCTGTGGCTTTCTCTCGCGTTTGTAAACCTATCAGTGAAAGGGAATCATTTATAAACAAAGCTCACGGACTCAACTCATTACACGTTCTCCATAAACACACGCTTCACGTCATACACGAAGTGTTCACGTGTTAAATTAAGGACAACGTGCATTTCAGCACGAAATGTTAAGTATTACCACAGTAAACAGCCATTTTAAACTCTTTAGACAGAGCTTCAGTGTCACTCACCTCTCTGCAGGCGGGTTTGACGCAAACTGAAGAAAAGCAACCGGAACCGGAAAACCGCTCTTAAAGGAGCCGCGTATCATTTTTAACAACACACAAGACACTTACAATAAACATGTAACTAAGAAAAAAATGACATTGCTGTAATTAAAAAAATCAATAACATGTAATTTCAATAATATTAAGTACAGAATAACTGATAATTACTGCAGGTGAATTTTGAGTGAAATTCAGAAGATAATAACACTGAGCTGCTTTAAAGATGGGTTAAAAAATTACTTTTTGCTTAAATCTGTCTTGTTTTAGTTGTGAGAATGCAAATTAATTGAAACTGTGAAGCTGATCAGGCAGCATGGTGACACAATGGGTAGCACAATCTCCTGGTTCGAGTCTCGGCTTGGCTTGCTGTCATGTTTACATGTTCTCCCCATGTTGGCGTGGGTTTCCTCTGGGTGCTCCGGTTTCCCCCACATTCCAAACACATGCGCTATAGGGAAACTGATGAACTAAATTGGTGGAGTTTTCTTTTCAGCTAAGTGCCTTGAAGGGATTATATACAGTTTCAACCCAAAGACTGAGCAGTCTGTCCGATGAAGAAGAGCCGGAGTCAGAGAGTTAAATAAATAAATGAAGTTTACTGAAGATAGATTGCAGTTTTATCAGCAGAAGCGAGCTTCAACACTCGCAATGAGTTCCTAGGCCGCTCTGACTTACAATAACAACTCTATAATAATTATACTCTCACATAACGTCATTAACTGCGTCACACATATAGGTGATCTAACATGATTGGTTAAAACACAGATAGACTAGGAAAATTCCCATCTGGGTGTGTGCGTACAATTCTGAACAATATCTTAAGCATATAAACGTCAGACATCCACTAGACTGTTTAGAGCTGACTCCAGACCTGTGAAACGGATCCACAATCAAATAGAACACACACACTTAAAGTATAATCTGTTTTTTTACTCAAGGCTGGTTAAAACCTAGTATAATCTACATTCAGGCAGTTATAATATCCTTACTATAGAAAGTCTATCTTGAATGAAAAGTAGAATCACTTTAAAAGAATTAACCGTAAAAAAAGCCAAATCACTTTAGACAGTGTTATATATTGAGTAACTTTATTTTGACAATGCTGGCTTATAGTGTTCCTGTGTGTGTTGTATCCTCTATTATCAGTGATATCCTTCTGTCTGAAACTAGTGGTGGGCAAAGCGAGGCTTCATGAAACACTGAAACAGTCGAAGCAAATGAGTCGAAGCTTCGAAACGTTTCAAGACCCACTCTACAGTGACACCTAGTGGTCATTTTTTAATGTATTGCCCTGGAACAACTTCAGCAAAGAAACAGTTGAGCAAATTGAGGTATTAAAACTCGCGTTGTAGCCTTGAATCTTCAAGTGATTTAGTGAAGTGGTCAGGGTTCTTGACCTCCATGCAGGGAAAGTGGGTTCGAATCCACGCTGGTACAGCTATTTTGAAGTGCTCTGTTCTTGGATGGTTTTGTTTCAACATTGGTTTGACATCCGAATAAACACTATGTGAACAAATATGTCCTGTTTTGGTCATGAAACAGGGTTGTTGCTAGATCAGAGAGGGTTGTGGTTGGAAGTTAACAAGAATTATTTATATTATTCATTAACTTTCCCATTTTTTGTATTTTACCCAAACCTAAACCCAAACCCATGCTAAACTGATGGCGTTTCCGCTGCTGTATCCTATCTAGACTACACCATAAAACAGTAACATTATTAAAGTACATAAAATCATCATTTCAGAGTATTTGTACTAGTCGGGATTCGAACCCTAAAGCCCAGAAGCACTGAAACAACGGTCCACTAAGCCAGGGGTTCCCAAACTTTTCAGCCCGTGACCCCCAAAAATTACAATGCCAGAGACTCGTGACCCCAATATCCTCTGAGGTGGTTATATATATATAAACCTTGCACATAACGGCGCACACATACCAGTAGGCCCAAGACTATTCATCATTTAATTTTGAAGAACGCCACTCGGGGACCATCCTCCATGTTCAGTTGTGGCCTGTATTTATTTTTAATGTACGTGAGTGCCGTAAAGGTGTCAGAAAGTTTAACCTGGTGCCATAAAATCAATCTGCTGTGTCTTTAATATAACAATCACCCCAGGGGTCACAAAAAAAGTTGTTTTTTTAATATCGTCACCTTGAAATTATATTATATTATATTTCTCTCTGCGTCCTGAATGATTTGGAGATATCGAGCTTCAAAGTTTTTGCTTCCATATAGCAAATAGTATGTGTGAAACATTTGTTTTATAAATAAAAAGTCTTTAAATGTAAACAGCATCCCATAATGTAAATAAGTTGTCATTTAATAAGAATATGTCAACTCAATTTTGACAAAAATGTCAGATAGAACCTTATCATTTTAAGGTGACGCTATAACTATTAACTACTTTTTTTCTACTGTAGGTTATGGATAAAATATTAAAATATGATCATTTTAATAGTTTAATAAAATGAATTAGATTTTTGGAAATCACCAAGCGACCCCCTGAGGGGTCCCGACCCCCACTTTGGGAACCACTGCACTAGGCTATATGAGACAGAAGGTTCTTTTGACCCTCTCAGTCAAACGCAGATTCGACAGGTCTCGAAACGCTTCTGAACTGATCGATGCTTTGAATCGCTTTAGTGTTGTGACACAGGGGTTTCTAAACACTTTAGTCACATGACCTGGGTGTTTCGAGTGCTTTGATGCACTGTTTCGAAACACTTGTGCTTCGGGATTGTCAGCCTGATCTGAAACCATTTATTTCCTGTCTGCAACCCTTTTTCTAAGTCATCTGGTGAGATACACTGTTAAAATAGGACAGTATTGTGTGTTAGCTGTGGCTAAATGTTTATTTACTGCTGAATGATCGAAGGGAAGGCCCCTTTTCCTTTTGTCACATTTTCTCCTGTTTAATGGATAGTTAAGGAGGGTAGGATTGTTGTTTTATTTACAGAGCTTTATTTTCGGTTTAGGTAAGAAATTTAATATTACCGGACACCGGCCCTCCAGTATCGAGTTTGGACATGCCTGATCTACAATGTCCTCAGCACAGTGAGCATGATGAAGCACAGCTGTGTGCTGGAGATGCTGTAGTGCAGTGGACAAGACGGTGCATCTCTCCAGCTGCCCGTGTGTCCGCATCTGGGCCAGATGTTGCTGTGCTCTCTTCTTCATCTGTATGAATGCATTTCTCAGGCATGGACGGCCTCATGTGCCAACCCTGTTCCAGTCTGACAGCAGCAGTGAGGGATGTGATGATGATGATGATGGCAAAAAACACAGATGAAGACCTGCTGATCATCTGCTGAAGCGGCCCAGCTGTCTGTAATATAGGAGTGTTAGAACAAGTTAGAATAAAGCTTGATTTCAAGTGTTGTTGACTTGAATTTATGTATTTGTCATGTTTTATTCATTCTTTTAATCAGATATTAATAATTCCTTGTCAATAAATGAAACAATTTTTCAATGATGTACACATGATTTCATATTTCGACCATATGTCCTCACATTGGCTGCATCTGTCTAGTCTCTATTCATGCATAGCTGTGGCTTACTTTGTATTATGTTTAATATAAATATTATGCTAATTTACTTAACTGCGT